>NW_021131279.1:0-194174 GCF_004193835.3 Ostrinia furnacalis | reverse complement strand
GGCTTTTTTGTAGAGATGGGCCGACTAGTCGCCGACTAGTCGGGAAAGCCGACTATTCGGCATCATTTGTAGTCGGCCGACTAGTGACGACTATTCGGCAAAATATGCCGATTATAATCGGCGCATTACAAAATTAAATATGTGAATGAAATAAAACTATAATCACCAAGATGATTATGAGGTAGATCAAGGGCGTTTATCTAAACCACTTTTGACTGCAAAAATCAGTCAAAAGTGGTTTCACCTGATCTAAAATTTTGGCAATCAGTCTAAATTCATACAAAGTTAAGATGTTAAAAATACCAGGAACCTGCGTAGACACATTGGCACCGTCTCATCTTCCACAAACCTCGTCTGGGGCTGGTACTGCCGCTGCATCAGCGGAATCCCTCAAGCGACGCAAATATGTAGGTCTTAGTAGTACCTACATGTTTGAGCCATTTGGGGTCGAGACGCTAGGTCCGTGGGGACCAAGTGCTCATCGCCTGTACAGGGAATTAGCCAAGCGGCTGATTGACTGTACAGGTGATAGGAGAGCTGGCGCATTTCTTGGCCAACGAATCAGTTCGGCCATTCAGCGCGGAAATGCAGCCAGCATTCTGGGCACCATGTCGCGTTGTTTGGACAGCGATTTGGGACATATTTTTTATTTGTAAATATTTGTAAATATTTTGTCTATGTAGGTTAATTATTTGTATGATTCTTAATTTCATATGTCATCAGGAAATCATCACAAATGTGTAAAGTTTATGCAATTTGTCCATATAAAAATTATGACACTTTTTTTTCGGGGAAAATAATGCAATTGCATACCTACTCTGCGGGAAAGTGGTAGATTATGTGGGGCTCCTCTCATCGGAAGGATGAGGAATACCCACATATAACCCCTGAGCTCCGTCGATCGCCTTAGTGTGAAGAACTATGGGAATCCGGACAAAGCAATTTCCCACCTGTATGGCGGGCCCTGCCTATACGACGGTGGTGGTAGTCCGTGCAATGCAGGCGGGGGTACCTAGACCTACCCTCACGCCCTCAGCTCGCTGACCATCACCGTGGAGGGTGGAGAGGAATCAGTGGGCCTAGGATGCGCGCCGCGATAAGCCGTTCTCACTACATTTTGTCAATTTTTCCCATACATTTTGACGTCGATAAGAATATCCTAGCCCAGCAGGAGGCGATCATTTGTCACCTCCCCTGACCCCTCTGTGGTCGAAACTTATGACATCTACCTTAGGTACTGTTAGGTGATTGTAATGTTGCTTTATTTATTTTTTCTCATATTAAAGAAATCTTATTTCTCAAGAAGTTATAATAAATATGTATATTATCTCTTAAGAAATCTAGATATTCTTATTTCTTTGAGAAATCTATATATTATTCTTCGGACAAGTAGGTATTAGAATGATCGGCATTGCCGATTAGTCGGCCGACTAATCGGCAATTTGAAAACCGATTAGTCGGCTAGTCGGTTAGTCGGCAAAGACCATAGTCGGCCCATCACTACTTTTTTGTAACTTTTTGGACTTTCGATAAAAACCGTCATTATTATAAGCCATTTTATTGATATTAACTCAAAGATTAATGTGTTTCATTTTATTATAGGAAATTTTCGTAGTTTTTTAATATCCGGTATCCGGCCGGATAGTGAGCTACTATCCGGTATCCGGCCGGATAGTAAATTTAGGCCGGATATCCGGCCTACCGGATAGTTGCCGGATATCCGTTTCATCTCTAATTTTAACCCCTAAGGTAACCCCACAAAAAAGTTAGCTGGAGTGAAATCGGGGCATCCTGATGGCCAGGAGATGTCCCCTGCTTGAAACATGTCTCGTACCAGATATTTATTTTTACTATTAATATAATTGATATTAACATGTTAAATCATTAATTAATTCTAATATAATACCATTAAAATCTATCCATGTTAACTTTGCCCTAAGAAGATGAGATTGTCCAACAGTAACACTTACCTAGCGTGATCACATTAAGAAAACCGGCCAAGTGCGAGTCGGGCTCGCGCACAAAGGGTTCCGTAGCAGCAAATATAATAAACTTATTATGTCAATTTATACACCTGGTGAATGGAGCCTAAACTCTCCCGATATTTTGCCTTGTACTTTTATGTATGAATATTAATTTTATATATGTATTTATAAATATTCCGAGCTAAAGAGGTGGCAAAAGCAATGGCAAACAAACCACAATCAATAGTATTCGGTTGTCGCTGAACACTTGGAAACTGAATACATGACTCCGATAGATACGGAAACAAGGCTTTTACATATATTTTTTGCGATTTTCCTAGAACACCAACAAGACTATCGTACACACGCAGTATTCCATTAATGTAATAAATACAACTCCAGTGCCCCACTAATCCCACGTCACCGTCATAAATTACTTGAAGGTGCGTCTCATTTTTAGGTACAGGTTCAATCAGTTCAGGGTGTTGAAATAATTCTAGCTCACGCGGTCTAAATGATGTGCTACCACATTTAAAGCAAATTGCAAAATTCAGATTCTGATTCAGCTAAATGCTCTCATTTTAAATGTGACACATAGCCCCTTCTTGCTGAAACTAAGTGTTCCTGTTATAGCCTCGATTCTTGCAGTATACTGAAAATATAATGATACAATAAATAATAGAAATTAGTGTTCTTCTTTTTGCAAAGGGCTATTAAGAGTACCTACAGCTTTTTATATGACGCTATTATTTGTGTACAAATTTATCAATGAATGATGTTGCTTTTTTTGCTATTTTACATATATTTTCTAATTACCGTTAGATTAAGTATTAGCCTTATCTAATTACCGTGACCATAAAATTTTTGGATCTCATTTACGCGAAAACCGCTTTGAATAATTTGACGCCTTTACGATTGTTAAATTCGTACTTTTCATGTGTTTTATATTTAAATACGTTTAAGTCAATTAAGCCAAATTTCAAAAATAATATGGTAATTAGGCTGAGAACGCCTAATCGTGAGAATGGCCGAGTCAATAGTTGGCAACACGTTCCAATGGAGGAGTTTCCAATTTTTATTCTATAAATAAAACTAAAAAATATAAGTAAAACCAATAATAATTGTGAAAGAATCATGAAAATATCTCTACAAATAAAGAAGTTACAGGGCCCCAAAGATGCGCATAACATAATATTTCGCGCCATTTCATCGGTGACGTCACGGCACTCATTCGAAACAGTGAATCACCCCTGATCCAGTGCTGTTGACAGACAGTTTATAAAAATCTAGTAGTTTTTAATTTTTCAGCCAGGATCACTCAAGATTATTTCTTAGTTAAATTATTTTGTAACCATTTTCTGACATATTCCAGACCTGGCCATACATAAAAAAGAAGAAGAAGACTTTAACGTAGACTATAGTGTTATTCTCGACAACGCGCCAGGGGTGGTAAGCATTGTGGTTGATTTGGTTGAAAATAGAACTGGTGGCGTGAATTCAACGCACAACGTTTTAGTTCCACGCGAAAATATGTAGGTAATTTAAATAAGTAATTTTTCAGCCATTTCATGATGGATAAAAAACTTCACCGTCTTTTTAGTTATGGTCTATATTTTAATCCCAACAATGAAAATGTTTTCAACATCACGAAACTTCTTCATTGTTGTCCGTGTTACGAGCTTTTTGGTTACTTTGGGTTAAACGAAGTATTTGACGCTGAATGTACCTAGATCACATTGCGATGCACGCGATTCTTTTTACAAATCGTAAATATTTGGCGCGCTGGTTCAGAGTCACGCGCTCGCCGGCGTGGATAGTACGCGGCGCGTTTTTTTTTTTCGTCGGGAAATGCTTTGCGCATACCCGGCCGACTGGTCTATGGCGACGGCCAGTGGGTTATGTGGGACTCTCCCCGCCTACCCACTAAAGCAACGGAGCCCAAAGAAACGGAGCCGCGAGATATTGTCCTGGTTGGACATTTGTCCGCAGCTCCGCCTCAGGCTAGAGGCTCGCCACGAGCGAGCCTCTCTGGCTTCGAGGGAACCCCCAATCCCCTCCTCCAGTTGTTTTTTATAGAGGTTTTCTCCTCGCGGCCCTGGTACTACAGGACCCCCGGCCCGCCGTAGTGGGTTACGGTCTGCTCTATGCCGCTGCTCGGTCAGCTCTGCTGATCAGAGTAGGTAGTACCGAGAGCGGCCCTCCAGAGAATGGGCCCGGGCAAACGCCCCGCCAGCCCCCACCTGTGGGGGTTTTTAAAGATGTCCCCTGCATCGTGGCCCGTACCTCAACGGCCCCCGGCCCACTCAATTGTGGGTCACGGGTTGCCCGACAGGCCCTCCGAGTTAACGAGACTTGCCGCGCAGGTGAGAGATTAGCCGCCCGCGTGAACAGACCACGCGGACATTGCCCAGGTTGCTTACTTCGACTTGGTTTACTTCGACGGATGATCACTGAATTAACGTTGATTCTTTGGATCAAGTGTTTATAAACAAACAACCACTCGTAAGCCTTATGGCGGTCTATACGACCTAACATTCTGATTTTATGACAGGAACGTCAGGTGAACTTTTACAGGTCACCTAATTTTCATTCATTTTCATTTTATTTATTCCAAAAACAAAATACATTGTATAGAAAAATTAATTACTTCGACATTAAAATTCACATAATCAATACAATTAAAATAACATTTATCTAATTTAACCCTAAACTTGCATTTATACAGGGTGTTAGGTAAATGGGTATATGAGCCATGGGTATATATTTTTTAATTTTCATACAAAATAAATTTTATAAAATCCGATTTGTATGAAAAATAAAATAATTAAAATGAAGATATCAATTTTCTGACTTCACCATACCATTTATATGACCATGTTAACATGGGCTTGTGTCGGCTCATATACCCATTTACCTAACACCCTGTATACTTAACAATATTCGTGTCAGATGAAATAAATAAATAAAATTATTACTACAATACATAATGTCAAATTCAATTAAAATAAAATAAAATAAATCCAATCTAACCCTAAAATTGCATTTCACATACTAAAATCAATACTCGTGTCAGATGAAATAAATATTAATATTACAATTATGTCAAACTCGACTGAATTATTATTTTATGTCAATTTTGTTAATTCAATTAAAATTTTATTTACATAATCCTCTCTACGCTATAAAAAATGTTTTCCAATAGATAAAGTGTCAATTTCTTCTTGAATGAATTTGGATTTGTTAAATTTTTTGTTAATAATGCTGATATCGCGGCAGAATTCAGGCATTGCCCGTAGAGCGGCCGTTAGTTTGTCTGCCTGCTCCTCAAGGACTGGCTCAGCTCATCCACCTGCTGTCTGGTCAGGCACATGAACAAGATAAAGTTGTAAGGTTTACCGAATGGAGAACTTTAGTTTTTTAAGTAATTAAATAAAATAGTTTCTAAATAAATAAGCTTCCTAGTTTTGAGGGTTTTTACCTGCATTTATTATTTGTGCATTTGCCTACAGGAAGTGAAGACCTATGAACCACAAATGCATAGTTGCGCGTTTGACACAGACAGGATGCAGTTTATTAGCAGTTTTACAAGCTCATACCTATTTATCAACAATACCTTATATTGACATCGGCCATTTCCGTAATGGGTTATTTTTAAGAGCTTGAGAACTTTAAATCATCATCATCATCATTTCAGCCATAGGACGTCCACTGCTGAACATAGGCCTCCCCCAATGCTTTCCACGTTGATCGATTGGTAGCGTTGTAGTTGAGAACTTTAAATAAATACATATAAAGCAGAAATATTGCTGGAATGATTTAAATCTAATTAGTTAGATCATTTCATTGAATCTGTTTGGAACGGCAAGTTTATTTTTGACAATTACTTATAAATTACTCTTTGTGATAACTTAGGTCGCCCTTAGTCTTTGCAACTTTTTCTATCAGAGATGGTGGCGCCACTCTCAGTTCGTAGGCCCAGCCAATTTTGGCGAAAAAATCCAGCAGGTTCGTGGTTCCGTTGAAAGGGAAGGCCAGCTCGGCCGCCTTGTAGTCCCACGGGAACGTGTGGTGGTAGTTGTGCCAGCCTTCGCCAAGGACAAAAAAAGATACCACCCAGTTTTCTCGAGGCATTATTTTGCTGAAACATAAAACACAATAAGCAAATGTGTAACTTCTTAAGAGGAAAACTTTGTTTGTTTGGTTGTAATGAATAGGCTCAAAAACTACAAGACCGTTTTTAATGATTCTTTTACCATTCGAAAGCTACATTATCCACGAGTAACATAGGCTAAATTTTGGAAAAAAATAAGCGGGTCCACTATACATATAATGTAGTCCACGCGGGCGAAGTAGCGGGCGGAAAGCTAAGACCTAATAAAATGGATGAAAATGACAATATTTTCATTAGTCGTGTGGTTTGATATTCATTATTGACAATTTTAATGAATCAGTCCATTTTTACTAAAGACTAGCGGCCGCCCGCGACTTCGTACGCGTGGGCTTCGTTTAATTACTAATTCCCCCGCATGAGTACATATTTACAAATGTCATTTTTTTTTTCCAGCGATGTATTTTTAACCAATGACGATAGATGGCGCTTTTTAACCACGTCTTATTTATTTATTGAAATTTAGTTTGTCACATATCGTCATAAATTATAGCCTATTATGTTAATCTGAGTTATAAACAATAATACTGTAAAGTTTCAACAAAATTCGTTCAGTAGTTTTTGCGTGAAAGAGTAACAAACATCCAGACATCCAGATATCCACACAAACTTTCGCATTTATAATATTAGTTGGATAGTAGGATGTGGAACTTTACTACAACCTCACGCGGACTTCTTAACATAGTACGAGAAAGTGGTGTTGTTGCACCAGTGTTTTGTTGCATTTGCCTACCTCAAGTACTTTCACGAACACCGAATTACTGCTTGATGATGCAAGGCGATGATGAATAAACTAACCTGTTATAGGGTCGGTTGCCATACAGGTGTGCAAAGCTGTTTACAGACCATGTGCCGTGAAGCATGGCCATGTATTTCAGGACTTGAGCAAAGAACGCAACAGACACGCGCTCGTCCCAAAACACAGCCGGGATAACGACCGGTAATATTAGGCAGAAGAAAAGTCTCAACACCTGAAAGTACCTGAAATAAAACGCAAACAGATTTTCATTATTTGTAACCCATGGTAATGATCTTGAAGGGGTATGTTAAATGTCAGAATCTATCGAATGATTGATGTTAGATACTGCGCAGAACGTTGACACTTTTGTGACTTGTGTCGCCTCAGGTCGCATACAAATGTCTGGAAAGTAAAAGTCGTCAGTAGACTAATTTTTCTTATAATTGTAGGTACTGCGATAGCTGATAGCTGCTACGCAGTTTGCTGTGTCTCCGTTTGTGTAGCCCCCTAACACAAATTGTAAGTTAGGTGCTGTCACTTACTTCAGATGAAATTGAATTAATGGGTTGTTGTCAATATCACTCATATCGACTTGTTTACCCTCGCGGATTACATCAGGGTGCTTCTTCGTCATCAGCCAGCCGACGTGGGCGAAGAAGAAGCCTCTGTTGGCGTCGTGAGGGTCGGCAGACGACTCGGAGAACTTGTGGTGCACGCGGTGGTCGCGCACCCACTGGTACAGGTCGTTCTAAGCATACAGAAAAGATTACTCTAGATTTCGGAGAAGCGTTTGTCCGCCATTGGACGTAGCTGCGTTTAAGACAGGTGGAAAGGGTAAATTCGATTTTTCGTTCGTTCACTTCCACTTAGTGGAAGGAATGCCCACACTACATCTTCCGGCCCGCGGTCGGTAGCAAGTAGTGCTCAATCGTAGTTATACTAAGTACGAACACAATTTAATCTTGGCCCTAATATTTTCCCTTACGTTACATTACTCACCATTCCAGCCATGGTGTAGCCTATCACTAATATGATTTGTAAAGGAAGCTTCGCTTTGTAGGCGCGATGGCTCCAGAGCCTGTGAGCACCGGCGCCGATGCCGAAGGTGGTCAACACAATTGATAAGCACTCTGAAATCAGTGATAAAAATACAAATATACCTACGTTACGATAGAGTTGTCATTTCATTATGGGGCGCATGTCCTTTATCGATTTTACGCGATAAGCCCATATAATTTGACATCTAAAATCATCGATAAGAGTATATCACGGCGCACATCCTAGCTCGGCTTGTTATCTATCGTTCGTTAGTCACTAGTGCTTTTCTTCAGAGTCAGTCTTTAATTTGGTTTTGGTTATTATTTTTACGGACTGTTCCGCTGTAGGTAATCTTATTTTTCGTTTATTTTTCTATTTTCTATTTATTTATTTGTTCTTTACAAGTAACAGTACCTACATATTTACAATTTAATCAGATCTGCCTAACTGTGCGACAGTTTGTCGTAATATTAAAAATAGACTATCTTGTGCTCTAAAACCAAAAGAAGATAACCTCATTATCTAAACTTTAGATTATGAGGTTATCTTTTAAAGGATTAGCGATGTGGAATAAAAAAGTAAATAAAATACTCACGAAATACAATAGTCTGCCATTTCGGATAATAACGACCGTCAATAATTAAAAAATAGACTGACACCAGTACTAGAGCATGGGCGAGGGAGATTGCTATGGTGTTGATCCACACTATTGGAGTCTTGAAGCCAGCCATCTTTTCCCATTCTCTCACAGTGGACATAAACGAGCCCTCGTTTTTGGGCCTTATTTGATCGTAGACGCTGATCGTCTGGCTTCGATTTTCTTTATCTATTTTCTTAGGGATAATTTCAGAGTTCAAAGTAGCGTTATCTTCTACTTCGGATGATTTGGCCATAGTATCGTTTGTAGTATTGTTCCAAGCTGAAGAAAGAGAAAAACATAATATTTTTTTTACAAAAAAAGAATTTTCTCCAAAATTCCTCAGCCCCTAAGCGGTAGCCGGCTACCGCGTAACAATTGATTAATTATCTATTGTGTCTGGATTCGCGGAACTTGAAGGATTAAAAAACAATATTGATCGTTACTTGAAAAAAAACAAATCAATGCAGTTGGTAGTTCATTTTTGGGAAAAATCTTTAAAATATTTGTTCAAAGAACGAATAAAGTTTAATTTAATTACCTTTATGAATGAATCAGTTTTCAAGTTCTCCAAATTATAGGTTTGTTTAGGTACTTACTAGATAATATCACTCAAGCTCGAATACAAATTAATATTATATATTTTTATTTCACAGGATTTATATAGTTTATCTATTATTCATTCAATGCGCACTTGGTAAAATTAACACTCGCACGCCTCATGTTGGTCTGTGTGACCCTATGTTCAATGTATGGTAGTGAATTTTCGGAAATTTCGGGAAATCTTTGAATGCAGATGTCTTTTTTTTTTAAATAAAGGAACGTTTTAATTTGAGTATTTTTTTATGTTCAGTAATTTGAGTACTTTCTCTTCGGGTGGCATAACAAAATTCCACCCTTTATAAAGGATGATGGGCACTTTTCTATGGAATCTGGGCGTAAAACCAACAGAAATGTAACTACTATTATTTGTTAGGACTTAATATCAGAAATATATTTTCATATAAATAACTACCAAAAACTCCCGGGTTTGCTTGGAAATTGACATAATGTGTAATAGTAATAGGTGCTTTATTGCGCAAACAAAAAATATTATTAATTAATATACTTATCTACTTACATTTTAAATACATTAAGTTATTTATCCATTATTATGTCCAACAGTTCAGGAGTGGGGCCAAAAAATTGTATATTTAAACCATGTTCTACATTATAAACGTAGGACCATACCCAGGTACCATTTAGAGAAATGACATGAACACAGTCATGTTTCAATGGGATTTCTACCAGTTAAGTTGTAGTGTTCTCGCATAATCGATCACGGATCGATTATTAATCGATATTGCCAAATAACGATTATCGATTAACAATTCGATTAATTATTATTATTATAAAACTTTATTGCACAATAAAATAGTACAAAAGGTGGACTTAATGCTATTTAAGCATTCTCAGCCAGTCGACCCCTGGGTTATGCAGAAAGCTGTGTGTGCGAAGGTAGAGGTAGAAGGGTAGAAGTTAAAATTGAAGTTAAATTTTTAATTGATATAATATTTAAGATACATATACCTACATACATACATACATATACATACATATATACAGATACATACAAACATATAATATAAATAAATATAATTAACATATAATACCATATAATATGTGATAAATAAATAAACAATATTACGCAATCATGTGGAAAGGTGTTTACGTACACTCATTTTAAATGATGTCCTCGTTTCCGACTCTCTGACATCTTGTGGCAACGAGTTCCAAAGGCGAGTAGCCTGCACTGTAAAGGACTTCGAGAAGAAGGCAGAGTGGTGGACAGGTGTCACAAGCCGAAGGTTTCCGGAAGAACGGAGAGTTCGGTCATGCGATTGGTGCAGATATGTAAACTTTTCTTTAAGGTAGGAAGGAGAGGTGGGATTAGAGAGAACGGCGAAAAGAATGCCAAGAAGTCTAGAGTTCCTACGCTGACGAATGGGAAGCCAATTGAGTTGGGATCTATAACTCGAGATATGATCAAATTTCCGGAGGCCGAAAATGAATCTAATGCAACCATTGACAAGACTTGGAAGCCTGTGGGTAATAAACCATTGGACGTGGAGAGGGTCATTAATTATACGTATATTTTCTACTTTGCCGAACTTTAGCGCGAGAACGATTTGTCCAAAACATATGAATTTGGTCTTATTCAATGCAGGATTAAGTGCCCTTCAACCGCCATGAAGACCACTTTTTGATAGGGTAAGTCCTTTACGCGGTATAACCGGAAAACCGAAAAAATGCCTCTTTCGGGGGCCCCCACCACTTAAGCACAACTCCGTCGAAGTCGAAAACTTAGGAGAGTCTTAATGGGCAACCAATGAAGCCATTAAAACAATAAAATCTTTTGTAGGAATTATTTCCGATTTAAAAGCTAATTCTACTGGACTATAGGTACAATTACTTTTTTCGTTTTATTATCATGTGTTAACCATAAAATCGGATTTTTATGTATAATATTTGGGCAATGATTAGAAGTTGTTTCGACATCAGCCACACAGTTTTGACAGTTCCAACTCCTTGCCAGACAGTTTTTTTACGATAGCTGCCAAAGCAACGATGACCTAAACTTCATAATCCACCAACATTCTAACCTATATTGGGAGCATACGCTGACAAACTTTCAGCTTTTATAAAATGACGTAGGTCTGGCGTTCACCAGCTCTTAGTCTATAGTATCTCAATCTCAGAGCCTTGGTTCAATTACAATACAATTTAGCACCAAAGTACTCGAAAAGACAAATCCAACAAACCCAAACTCGATAAGTTTCCACCGTTTCGTTTAGGAATTCCTATGGCCACCTCCTGACTCCATCATCAGGACCCTGGACATCATGGCCACCTCCTGACTCCATCATCAGATCAGCTTAATGGTACCATAACATTGCATTTTCATCGTACTTACTTATGTATACCAAATTTCAGCTCAATCGGTTGAGAACTAGTCTTAAATTCAGTTGCAAGATTTGTCCCACACATACTAACAAGTGAAGTGTAAATAAATAAAAAATAGCATATTTTATATCTTTTCGTTCTTGTTACAAAAACTGTTGTTTTGGGTTCTGGAAGTTCTGGAAGCCCGAACGTACTTGTCAGAACGCGTTTTTCTAGTGTTTTTCAGCGTGCTTGCTGTATCTTTTTACCCGACTACGGCAAAGCCAAAGGAGGGTTATGATTTTGACAGGCTATGTATGTATGTATGTATGTATGTATGTATGTATGTATGTTCATCTGTTCCCTCGTAACTTCTAAACTACTTATCAGAATTTGACAAATGACATATCATTAGAAGCGTCTTAATTGTCCGCTGGTTATAGGCTATATGGGGTTTCACAAAATCTAATGTGGCGCCCTCTAGCGGACATAACATACAGAGTAAAAAAAAAAGTTAAGATAAATATGCCGTGTTTGGTATCATTTGAAAGGACTTTACTTGTACATTTTGAATATATATATATTACTAGCATTTGCCTGTGACTTTACCTGTATTCATGGGCTGATTGCATTTGCATTCACATCTTTTCGTTAATTGCTTCTTTACTATCNACAAAGATACCCCTTCCCAGCGGTTTCCATAGTAATCGGAATAGGTTGTGTGATTCTTTCAGGCAGTGCATTTTCGCATGTCGCGTGCGCTATGGAAACCGCAGGGAAGGGGTATCTTTGTTCAACAATTACGTCGAAACTAATAGACGTAGACTAATAAATTTACATTCGTTTTGTAGAATAGCTCAAATACTAAAAATACAATGCAAATAAAACATACCTTAACGACCTGGTTTTTCTTGTGTTGGAAAATAACTGAAAAAGAAGTGAAAAAAGTTATGTATTTTTCTAATTAAATCCATTCTTACTCCCATAAAATGTATGAAACTTGTGTCTGTTTTCTTCTTCTACTAATAGATAATTTTATTGGCTATCGCATGATATAAAATATTTGCCTATTAATGTTAAGCTACCCACGCTTTCACTTGTTTTTTAAAGAAGAGGTGAAAAATAAAACTTAAAAACTTAAATCGATGTAATTTTTCGAGAAATGGGTCAGGCCCCATTTTTGAAGTATTTTCATCGATAAAATTGTCTATAGATTACGCCTTTAAAGTTTGATCACTACATGCCCGGACACACTGTATAGTTTATCTATTATTCATTCAATGCGCACTTGCTAAAATTAACACTTGCACGCCTCATGTTGGTCTGTGTGATCATGTTCAATGTATGGTAGTGAATTTTCGGCGGGAAATCTTTGAATGCAGTTGTCTTCCTTTTGAAAAATAAAGGAACGTTTTAATTTGAGTTTTTTTTTATGTACAGTAATTGGAGCTTACTTTCCCTTCAGGTGGCATTACAAAATTCCATCCTTTATAAATTTAAATAAGAAACAAAAACACACATAAAGTCCATCCATGCTCACAGTTTTCCTTGTGATCCTTCGAGCCAGTCAGTGTAATAGGGTTAGGGTGGTATAATTTTGGAAGAAAGCCTTTAAAAGATAGAGACAAGGGATTTGCGAGTTAAAATTGTCACATACTTCACATTGTACAGAGAGGATTCAAAATAAAAAGAAAAAGCTTGCAGACATTTAAAGGGTTAAATTCACCTATCACCTAACTGACAACTGTCGAAGGATATCTTTGATTGATGGACTGACGCATATTCAGTTTTCACGCACGCCGATCTTTGGCTTTTTCGGTCGAAATTCTGTAAATTTTCCGAAGTAAGTATTTATTTATAAACATTTATATTAAAATATTGGCCTTCATACTGACTTTTGTACCTATATTATAATAAAATTACCAAACATTAATTTAATTTACCTACATTAAAGCAAAACAAAATGTATCACTTTTACCAGCATTATTAGGTATACTCTTGTCATCTAGACATTTCTAGTAGGTTTATCTAGCTTATTCAGCATTGTATGTAAGGGATTGCATTTCAAATATTAGTGGTATAGTAAAACAAACATATAATTTAAATTATATTTATTTATAACTATAGTATTTACTCGTATTTAAGTATATGGTACATCCCAACTTATATGACTGTATTCCGTAACATAACGTTCTCACCTTCACTACGGCCCAGTTGTAGGGTAGACTAGCAAGCACGCGGGCATCTAACATACATTGAGCACCACAAACATAATAAATCTTCATATTTACTATATGGATTGTTAGTCGCCGAATTGGAAACACTGCACCTCATCTAAATTCAATTCTGAGAGCCTTACCTTATTTAAGTTTTATGAGGTTTTTTATTTATATCGATTGAATCATCATTAAAACTTGCAAGATACTACATGATGAGATACGAATTTAATGTGTGACAAACCTTATGGCGATGGTCATTTGTAATTTATATTAAGGACTTCTACAAATTGTATTTGACGAGTTAGTTCTCCATTAACAAAGGGTTAAAGGTTTAAACTTTATTACATGAAGGAGAGCCACCGTATAATAGTAGCAGTTTCATCTTAGCTGTTTTCAGAGGTGTTTGATGTGCGGCATGTATATTTATACATTTAAATATTTAAATATTTAAATTATTTTTTGCCATTGAATATTTTCCCCCAAACTTTTTCACGTGTATTTGAGCGCATATTTACTCTTTTACATTACAATTAAGTGCTTACATAGGTACGTGTGAGATATTTCAAATCAGTTGCTAAGATAGGCGTAGAAGCTTTCAATATTTACAAAATGGATAAAGATTATTTTAATTGCAAAAGAATTTAAGCCAACTGTGGGGTGATTAGTTCAAACGAGACCAAATGGTCGGCCGTTAACAATTTAGACGTTAAATCATAGATGACTGTAAAAAATATTAATATCAGATGAACATTAGTCAAATACCTAGGTACAAAGAAATGATTGATTCCCATCTCTATGATAAAAATTATGTGTTGGAAGTATTCTGTATTTTCCAACTTGTAGAGCGTACCTCTTAAAATAAATCATACCTCTAAATGGAAATATGTTACCTCAATCTCTTATCGACCGACCAAATGACCTTAGAAAGATATTTCCATACCATAATATATTATGTTAAATGGATATGTATGATGATAATCCATGTCTAATATTTCATTCCATTTGTCATGTTACTACTTCTACATATTCTACTCAGGCATTCCGTGATGACTTAGAATTTATTAATTATTTGAAACATATCTTCAAATTTTTTAAAATGAATTATAACGTAGGTTAAATGATAATAAATACAAACAAACTTATTGTATGGTGTAATATGTAATATGGTGATAAGTAGGCTTATTTAATACAAGCTACAGATTTACAGAATGACCAGGTTTCATAAAAATATACATTTAAGTTACTTCTATTTACAACAGTGTGAGGTATGCAGTTTACTAACCTTTTGGAAACAATATAACTGGGCCAGGTCTATATGCACGTACATCGTATATTAATAATCTTTTTCGTACATCTAGACTTTACAATACACAGTATACTAACATAAACCATCACAATTATTTTAGAATATCAGTTGATTGATTCGTTAATGTTACACATCTGTAATATCTTTACTTCTACGTTAACTACATTATAATTTATTTATAATTATTAAAATAGATTTCTTCAGTTGATTTGTCAATAAAATCTTTCAAGGTAATAACATTTTTACTAATCTGAGAAATCAATTAGAATGACGTCTCTGTACTTTAGATAATTAACGTACTTTTAAATATATTTAAGGATTTCTCAGAGGGTTAACTGTGATAAATAGAATTAAAATTTAGATTTGACTAGATTATTATCAGTGCCTAGATAAAGAAATATAGCTATAATAACATGTTAGGTCGAATATCATAGAGTACTATAGTGTTTTACAAGTTTTGGAAGATTTACTCAGGTCCATCTATGACCCATAGGCCTATTTTAACGCGTATGACCTCAGAGGTTAACACTTTTTACATTATTTAAATACATAAAATATGTGACATAGGTAAATTTCGAAATGCGTTCTAACTCGGAAAATTACAAAATTTTACTTTATTCCATCTAGAATTTCAAAACCTATAGGTACTTTGTAATAACTCATCTTTTGCATAAAAATAATTAATTTGTACGAATTAATTGTAAGCAATAACGGTTACCTACTTCATTGCTATGGAGTTTTTTCAATTTAATGAAATTAAAGTAATGCTAGTAGAAAGTTCCTACCTAGATCAAATTAATAATAGTAAGTACAAAAGTAATTACATTTAGGTATGATGACACCATTTACAAAAACTATTGAAAAAGTCACATTAAGTATACATAATATTATTCTGGTAATACAGCGTTAGCGATTGGCCAAATCATAAACGAATTCGTAGTTCGTACAAATTAACTTTAAAAAAATATTTTCATACTTAATGTATTCTTTCAATATTGGTTGAAAAAATGTCAGTAGTGTCATCATCCCTATTATTGTCTCAAAGTAATCCTTTATTATGTAATCGAAAATATACGTTTGCTTGCAAAATTTTCCACTATTTATCTGTGTGCAAGCAGTATTTTAAATATTTGATAAAAATATACATTCAGGCAGGAATATTGGAGGCAGATTAAACATTATAGCATTATAACAAATTTTAATAAATAATTTAATTTTGATCAAAAATACATTATCTGAGACCCAGTCATACATATTTGGGTGTTACGATTTCCCTCGAATTGTTTTATTTCATTCATTACATTAAAATTTAAAACAACAGTAGACACTACGTTTACATACTGTCTTTTAATTTACACTATTTACAGTAATTAATTCGTGGAATGCTAATATCTCTTACAATTTTCTACAATAAAACGCGTATTGTGCTATTTATTGTTATAATTGATATTAGTGTAGTATATACGTGATAAACATTGTGTTTTGTATGGTCACAATGACTGACTATAGGTCATCCAATTACTAAATTAATTGCTAACAGTTTCTGCGTTTTTCGAAGCCAAATTTAGACATACATACAAAATAAACTCTAGTTCTATTTGGGCAGCATAAAACCAAGTAATTGCTTTAGAAATTGGATGAAGAAAATCTCTGATGGTAGTGCTGCATAAAAGACTTTGCCGATATCGATATTCGACGTCGAATATTCAGAGTTCATTTAAAATATCGAACAAATAGCTTTTGTTAATTTGCAAAGCCATTCCATTATTGTACTTCAATAAAAATAAAATCGTAATCCATTGATTTCGTTGTGTATTTTTTGGTCGGGCAAGACTTTCGAGGCTTAACATTAACACTAATTTTCTGAATACCTATCATTCATGAGATTACAAACAGAGATCAATTCCGTCACTCCTACACTTAATTAGGTAACTCGTTTAATATAAGAAATGTTTTCAGGGTGTCATTTTTGTTTTAGCTAGTTTTAGGAATATTAGGAACTTCAAGATGTTTACTTTACAGTGGGCTTATAATTATAATTAGTTAATCAAATAGGTATTTTGTATTATAAGTTCTAGTTCGACTGACGGTGAAGTTAATGTTGTATGTAATTTTATTTTATTGTCATATCCATAATATTCTGATGCCTGGTAATGAGTTTGCTAAATAGTTTAAATATATTCAATTTTCATTCCGAAAAAAAATCCTCTATTTTTATACATTTCATTCTTACATGTACCAAAATGATTGATCAATAAGAAGTTAAAACTGATGAAACTATACTTGATTTGAATTATTCATACGAGATTACTTAATATCGATAATTAGATTATCGCACCAACAACATCACTAGAGCAACGACGCAGTTGCCTTTTGTTTCAAAAGGCCTTCCGTTACAGCGTGAAGTCTCGTTTCATATTCAGCTCTGTGGCTAATGAGATAGGGTGCTTTTGTGCTTTTATTGTGCGTTAGGCGGTCTTAGAACTGTGATGCAGATAGATCCCCTCAGTATTCGGAGCAAGTCTATCACCTCTGGTGTCTTCATTGAAGTCACGTTCTCATCGTTCACCTGAAAAGAGAAGAAAGATATTAGGTAAATATAAATAAATAATAATTATTTGACTGTGTGTTTTGCGAATCAAAAGAAAAAGTTGGGTAGTTGACACCTTATTAACGAATAAGTAGGTAGGAAGGCACAATGTCTCTTATATGAATTCATATTATGTAGAGTAGTCCTGAAAACCCAAATTAATGCTACTGCAAAATCTATGAAGAAATCGTGTTTTGATAGCTTCGTCACTTGATTGAAGTGATACATTTTCCTAAACTACCTATGCAGTTTACCTTTAATTAAATTATGTCATAACGTGAACTTTCTATCAAATTCATTGAGGTTGAAAACGTATTCATTAGTTTCCATCTTCGTATGTTTTCGAGCTCTGCTGAGCATGAAATCAAAACGTTTCCCCCTCTATTTCACTTCCGGTTTCGCATAGAGTAAGGTATGGCATCACTAAATCTACGATAACTATCATTCCGTTACGAAAATCACATTATCGTGGTTCTAGACGCCACGCACTTAAGATTGTGGGGCATTCTTCAATGAACTCCTTCATCTTCTAGTAACTGTAGTTAAAGGGCTTATGTTCCGTGGCCACAAAAACCTAAATATCATTTAGTCTCCACCGCAGGAACAGAGACTTTCAATCATGTTGGAGAAGCCTAATGTTAGCGTATTTTTTCTGGGGAGTGGGAGTGGATATTATTCTACTATGCCTAAAGGCGATTATCACACTGCACCGCACTCCGCCGCGGTACGCGGGACGACAGATTTAATCATTGTATGCAAACCTACCTCACGTTTGTTTAGAAAACACGCGCGGCACACGACACTGACAACGCGTTTGCGCGCGGGATTCGTTATACAGGGTGTGGTTTTGTAAAACAACGCCCATCTCAGTAGTGTTAGTATAAACGACACAGATTAAAAAAAAAATATTAAAAAAAATATGGAAAAATCCATGAAATCAGGAAAATGGTATTATTTACACGGGCGAGTTATCGAGTAGTCCCCCCGTTCTCCTGGGGCAGCAGCCGCATGTGCTCGGTGGTGTAGCGAGGTATGCGGGGTTGGTGCGGGGGGTAACAAGAGCCGTCTCGGAAGTTTAGGAAGACGTTTGAACAAGGTTTTTTACTAATAAAGTAATATTTAAAAAAATATTTATATTTTTCTTGTAGCTAATTACTTTCATGTGTACTACCACCCCTGAGATAAGCGTTCTTTTACAAAACTACACCCTGTAAGTCGCGACGCGGACCGCGGCGGAGCGCGGTGCAGTGTGATAATCGCCAAAGTTTGGAACCTAGGGACGTTCCTCTACCTGTAGGATGACGTCACCGCGCCGCAGCCGACCGTCTCTTGCCGCTACACTGTCGTTGTACACCGCTGAGATGTAGCTTTGCCCCGACTCGGGATGGCTCTGTACGCTGAACTCCAAAAGATTTACAGTTACTACTCTAGTGACGTCACTCTACCTGTTGGATGATGTCACCGCGCCGCAGCCGTCCGTCTCTCGCCGCTACAATGTCGTTGTACACCGCTGAAATGTAGCTTTGCCCCGACTCGGGATGACTTTGTACGCTGAACCCTAACCGGTGTACTGCAATAGTGACGTCATTCTACCTGCAGGATGACGTCACCGCACCACAGCCGTCCGTCTCTCGCCGCAACGCTATCATTGTAGACTGCTGAGATGTAGCTTTGCCCCGACTCGGGATGACTTTGCACGCTGAATCCTAGCCGGTGTCTATAGTGACGTCNGAATTATTGATACGAGATTACTTAATATCGATAATTAGATTATCGCACCAACAACATCACTAGAGCAACGACGCAGTTGCCTTTTGTTTCAAAAGGCCTTCCGTTACAGCGTGAAGTCTCGTTTCATATTCAGCTCTGTGGCTAATGAGATAGGGTGCTTTTGTGCTTTTATTGTGCGTTAGGCGGTCTTAGAACTGTGATGCAGATAGATCCCCTCAGTATTCGGAGCAAGTCTATCACCTCTGGTGTCTTCATTGAAGTCACGTTCTCATCGTTCACCTGGAAAGAGAAGAAAATTGTGATATTAGGTAAATATAAATAAATAATAATTATTTGACTGTATGTTTTGTAAATCAAAAGAAAAAGTTGGGTAGTTGACACCATATTAACGAATATGTAGGTAGGCACAATGTCTCTTATAGGAATTCATATTAAGTAGTCCTGAAAATTTTAAATGCTACTGCAAAATCTATGAAGAAATCGTGTTTTGATAGCTTCGTCACTTAATTGAAGTGATACATTTTCCTAAACTACCTACGCAGTTTACCTTTAATTAAATTATGTCATAACGTGAACTTTCTATCAAATTCATTGAGGTTGAAAACGTATTCATTAGTTTCCATCTTCGTATGTTTTCGAGCTCTGCTGAGCATGAAATCAAAACGTTTCCCCCTCTATTTCACTTCCGGTTTCGCATATTATCACTAAAGCTATCATTCCGTTACAAAAATCATGTTATCGTAGTTCTAGACGCCACGCACTTAAGATTGTGGGGCATTCTTCAATGAATTCCTTCATCCTCTAGTAGCTGTAGTTAAAGGGCTTATGTTCCGTGGCCACAAAAACCTAAACCTCAGGTCATTTAGTCTCCACCGCAGGAATAAGAGTCTGTCCCCCACGTTGGGGAAGCCTGATTTTTTCTCCCTTAGTCGCCCTCTTACGATGTCCATTCGAATAGTGGGAGTGGATCCTATTCTACTTTGCCGTCACTGTGATTGCAGGATGACGACCGTCTCTTACAGCGACGCTGTCGTTGTACACCGCTGAGATGTAGCTCAGCCCCGACTCGGGATGACTTTGCACGCTGAATCCTAGCCGGTGTACTGTTATAGTGACGTCATTCTACCTGCAGGATGACGTCACCGCGCCGCAGCCGACCGTCTTTCGCCGCTACACTGTCGTTGTACATCGCTGAGATGTAGCTATACCCCGATTCGGGATGACTTTGTACGCTGAATCCTAGCCGGTGTCTATAGTGACGTCACTCTACCTGCAGAATGACGTCACCGCGCCTTAGCCGACCATCCCTAGCCGCTACACTGTCGTTGTACACCGCTGAGATGTAGCTCTGCCCCGACTCGGGGTGTCTTTGTACGCTGAACCCTAACCGGTGTACTGCTATTAGTGACGTCACCCTACCTGCAGGATGACGTCACCGCGCCGCAACCGTCCGTCTCTCCGCTACACTGTCGTTGTACACCGTTGAGATGTAGCTTTGCCCCGACTCGGGATGATTTTGTATGCTGAACCCTAACCGGTGTACTGCAATAGTGACGTCACTATACCTGCAGGATGACGTCACCGCGCCGCAGTGTACCGTCTCTCGCCCCTACACTGTCGTTGTACACCGCAAAGATGTAGTTTTGCCCCGACTCGAGGTGACTTTGTATGCTGAACCCTAACCGGTGTACTGCAATAGTGACGTCATTCTACCTGCAGAATGACGTCACGCCGCAGCCGACCGTCTCTTGCCGCGACGTTATCGTTGTAGTCAGCCGAGATGTAGTTCTGCTCCGACTCGGGATGACTTTGCACGCTGAATCCTAGCCGGTGTACTGCTATAGTGACGTCACTCTACCTGCAGGATGACGTCACCGCGCCGCAGCCGTCCGTCTCTCGCCGCTACACTGTCGTTGTACACCGCTGAGATGTAGCTATACCCCGATTCGGGATGACTTTTTACGCTGAATCCTAGCCGGTGTCTATAGTGACGTCACTCTACCTGCAGAATGACGTCACCGCGCCTTAGCCGACCATCCCTAGCCGCTACACTGTCGTTGTACACCGCTGAGATGTAGCTATACCCGGACTCGGGATGACTTTGCACACTGAATCCTAGCCGGTGTCTATAGTGACGTCACTCTACCTGTAAGATGACGTCACCGCGCCGCAACCGTCCGTCTCTCGCCGCTACACTGTCGTTGTACACCGCTGAGATGTAGCTTTGCCCCGACTCGGGATGACTTTGCACGCTGAATCGTAGCCGGTGTACTGTTATAGTGACGTCATTCTACCTGCAGGATGACGTCACCGCGCCGCAGCTGACCGTCTCTCGCCGCGACGTTATCGTTGTAGTCAGCCGAGATGTAGTTCTATTTCGACTCGGGATGACTTTGCACGCTGAATCCTAGCCGGTGTCTATAGTGACGTCACTCTACCTGCAGGATGACGTCACCGCGCCGCAGCCGACCGTCTCTCGCCGCTACACTGTCGTTGTACACAGCTGAGATGTAGCTTTGCCCCGACTCGGGATGACTTTGTATGCTGAACCCTAACCGGTGTACTGCTATTAGTGACGTCACTCTACCTGCAGAATGACGTCACCGCGCCGCAGCCGACCGTCTCTCGCCGCTACACTGTCGTTGTACACCGCTGAGATGTAGCTTTGTCCCGACTCGGGATGACTTTGTACGCTGAACCCCAGCCGACTGTTCCAGCCTCTGTTCAGTTCGACTGTCACAATCTGTAATGCAACAAAAGAAATGGTTAAACGTGAGTTACCAAAAAAGCCATATCATGGTAATGGAAACGAGTAATTGTCAATACACAGTCATAAGTATTCCTTTTTCCTCGACGCAAAAAGAGAGCTGTTTAATTTGATATGTCTCTGTCTAACTAATGGGTAATTTTTTGTTTGAAATGTATTGGAGATAGTTTTAGCCATGATTTATAAAGAAGTTTTTTGGATTGACGGTTTTTTGACTAACATACATTCTTACTTTGTTATTAATGGACCAGATGTCAATTTTGACGATGTTATTTATGTTGTTTGAAAACTTAATATTGTTATAATACCACCAAAACCAGGAGTAGGAATTTTCAAAATTGTCGACAATCTTACAAATATAATTTAAGGCTGGGTTGCACCATCTTGCTTTAACTTTGACAAACGTCAAAAATCTGTCAAACTCAATAAAAAATCACCGGTTATCGTTATAGTTACGGTCAAAGTTAGGTGGTGCAACTCAGCCTAAGAATGTAAAAGTGTGAACTAACCGTCGGTTCCGTGCTTGTCTCGTCTACCGGTGGTGGAGGTTCCACATTTTCCTTCTGGACGGCGTCATAGTCCTTCTTCGGAGGGGGAGGGAACTCCTTCGGCTTCGGAGGCGGAGGGAACTCCTTCATCTTCCGCTCGTTATCTGGGGACAACGCGACTCCTTTCCATTTCTTCAAACCAATATCTATGAGATGAATGTGTGTGAAATAGATGGTAGGAAGAAATAGAGGCGAGAGGCGAGATTAAATGAATGTAGTATGAGTACAAGATGTAGAGAATTCAATTAGGTATATGTATGTATAGTACAGAACGAAGCTAAGAACTCGATTATTTTACAAGCATAGATTAAGGTTTTAGATTAGTTTGACATTTGCTTCAATCACAGGACAGATTATGCTGAGATTGATCCAGTTTTGAGCGTTGTTTTGTAATGGGAATTTAAAACATCATGCACTAGGTAAGCAGCATTAGGTCCATAATCTTATAAAAGACAGAAGCACAGCTTGAAAAAGTAACCAGAAAAGCTGAAAATATCTCCTTTTTCAAACAAAAACTGCTTTTTAAAAAAAAGTTACTCACTATCTTCTTTGCTGGCTTCACAGTCACTACTAGTCGTGTGCAGTACCGCGCTCTGATACGCGGGGTTTGTGTGCTTGAACTTGGCTTCGTCGCTGGACAGCTCTGCCGGCATCGACACCGGCTCATCAGAGTCCACTGGGAAGGCCGGCTCAGCGTACCTTTGCCGGCTCATGTCCTCCTGGTAGATGTTGGGCGCGTCCAGCGCATCGTTATCCAGGTTATTTAGCTCGTAGCCGTGGGGGGGTACTGGAATTCACGGGCAGACGGTCAGTTCGAAGTCAGCAGAGAGAGCTGTCCCATTCTGCATACAAATATCTGAAGATGCTTTTGACAGAAATGTTAGTTTAGAAGATTAGTGCGTGTTTACACCGACGTTACAAGCAAGTGAAAAAAAAAATGTCCAAACTATCAAGGTTTAGATTGAGCCTATGAAATGTGATCGACTCGACTAGGTTTACGCCTAGGTTGGTGTCAACACGCCTTCAAAATTCATCTCACATGGTGAAGGGGTGAGTGCATTAGGAGGGCCATGGAAGAAACTGACCGGTCATGCAATCGTGATATCTGTGTGCAGAATGGAACACTGATGACGAACATGGATGTGCAAATAGAAGTAACAACGAGAGTATTAGCGCTGTCTTGTAGGCGATCGAGAACATGGAAATGCTTAGACTACAGGCTACTGTGTCGTGTGTCATAGTCCGAGTATGGTTTGATCCGTCAGTAGCGTTGCGGATTGTGGTGTGAAGCGATGGGGTCGTCGTGCCGACAGAGTTGCTCACCTGTCAGGCTTAGCTTTTGTTTTCTACTAGGTGGGGCAGTGGGGCTGGCGAGTGTCACAGTGTGTGCTCGCTGCGGTGGCCTCGTCTCAGCGGTGCTTTTGGGACGTTCCGTGGGCTCAACCGATATGTTGGCGCACGGAACATCTGCGCGAAACATCTACCTCGCTTAGGCGCGGATAAATATTTAGAGGCATGCGACGCAAATGCTTTTTGGACGTCTCAAAAAGGTGATTACAGACCTCATAATTCTTAAGATTTATGATATAATGGTTATTATAGTCGTAAAGAGAACCATGAAGCCCGAGCTGAAGACGGAGTTTGCAATAAAGAGAGCTGATTGTAATAACCACATAAAATATATGAATCATAACATCACATACATGATTCTACGATAAGAAACTTTTTGAGTTTTTGAGTCTGAATTTCATTATCATTATCGCACTATTCACGGATGAGGGCATTGCTGGATAGCAAATCTTCATGTCACCTCAGTTGTTATTTCTAAAATTGAGATCAACAACGTTATCAACGTAAGTATAGTTAACGTAAGCTCTAATTATTGAGAAATTGAAGTAATACTTCTCAAAACATACGCTAATAGGTATTAGCGAAAGTTCAGAAGGTCCTTAGTTTAAGCCATTCGCGTCGCATGCCGCGACGTCGTTTGTGTCAGTGTCTAAGCCGGCTCACTGTGCGTACTTAATTAACTCTTACATTAATTAGTTCGGATAATGGATGCGGGATCAATATCGTTAGTTTGCCTAATACCGTGCTCGTGAATGGATTAGTCAATTACCTTGACATACACATTGTTAGTAATGCACAAGCTCGGTAATGTGTGTTGTTGTCACAAATTAATCTGTACTAATCTTCGGCTGGGTTACACCATCTTACTTTAACTTTAATAAATATCAAAAATCTGTCAAACTCCATACAAAAAGCACAGGTTATCGTTAAAGTTACAGTCCAAGTTAGGTGGTGCAAGCCTTAGGCTGAGATGTACCATGTAATTTTAACCGTAACTATAACGATAACCGTACTATAACGATATGTTTTTTGTATGGAGTTTGACTGATTTTTGACGTTTGTCAAAGTTAAGTTGGCCGTTTGGTGTAGTGGTTCGATACGGACTACTATTCCAGAGGTAGCGGGTTCGATTCCCGCACAGTACAAACATTTGTGTGCATGAACATATTTGTTTGTATTGGACTGGGTGTTTTCTATGTATAATAAGTATGTATTTACAAAAAAAAAACTATTTAAGTACGTTTATATCCGTTGTCTAGTACCCATAGTACAAGCTTTGCTTAGTTTGGGACTAGAAGCGCAGTGTAAAATGTCTAAGGATATTTATTTATTATTATTATTTATTTATTAAAGTAAGATGGTGCAACCCAGCCTTAGAGGTAAAGTAAGTTTGCGAGTTTGTTTGTAGGAAGTAAGGAAGGACTCTGGAACTATTGAACTGATTTTGACAATTCTTTCAAAGGTCGAACGAAAGCTACATTATTCTTATGAAACATTACATATTTTTTTCCAAATCGAAATTTTTGGGATAAATCTAGTTCTATGTTCTTTGAAAAGCGACTAACAAAAAGAATGAGTCGACTGAGTATATTTTTAAGTGTAGTGGAAGTATGTACAGAGAAAGTGTAGGTTAAAATCTGATGTACCCAGCACAGTACAGGCAGAATTTTTAATAGAAATTAAGGGTACCAAAAAGTGAGCGTCCATTAAGCTCTCACATCATTACCCCAGATAGGTAGACGAATTACGAGCCAAACGAAGCGCCGATTTACGTAATCGATTCATTCCGTATGGCTCGATGGTGCCCGATTAGTCGTAATTTATTTATCAATCATTCGGATGTGGTGTGTTACTGTGATCATAATTCTGTTTTGGTATTAGGTACATGGTGTACTTACCTATCGTACTATTTTTATTATGCGGCCATAATAAATGACTGATTTTAAACGGCGTCTCTGATATTTACAATATTATCTGGCGATTGTATTGTATGGTTCATTTCAGTTTATTACATTGACTTCTCTGATAAAGCCCTTGATGCACAAATGTAGAATTTTGTGTTTATGTGTGTATGTAAGTAATTATAGCTAAATTATAAAAACTTAAAAAAATGATAGCCGTATTTGTTGTAGGTTCACTCCATGCTTAATTAAGACTACCTAGACAGACAAACAAACATGTTTCTTATTAACCTGGAATAATGCTGAAACAGCTTTATAGCAATCCTAGACCTAATCAAGAACCCAAGCATTTTTTGTGTAAGAAAAGTAAATATTTCAAAATTTTGATTTCGATTTTGAATGATTAGCCGATATTGTTGTAGGTTCACTCCTTGCTTAGTTAAAACTACCTAGACAGACAAACAAACATGTTTCTTATTAACCTGGAATAATGCTGAAACAGCTTTAAAGCAATCCTGGACCTAATCAAGAACTCATTTTTTTGTGTATAAGAAAAGTAAACATTTATACAGTACGAACTAGAAGGCAATACGCACCGTTCGGCTGTTCGTAGTGGTTGTTATCCTTGGTCAGTTTCCTGAACTTGCGGGGCGAGAGGCAGGGGGACCGCGAGCCGTCCACGTCGGGCGTCAGCCGTCGCGCCGCCAAGTCGCACAGCATTGATACTGCTTCGGGGCTGTAGTATGGAAATAGGTTTTATTTGAGGAGATTTAGGAAGATATTAGTTAAAAAGTCTTGGGGAGAATCCCAATATAATCTTCCATTTATTGGCAAATACCTCCGAATTAAAAACCTGATCAGCGGGGCAAGGTTGCGTTCCATGATTAAAACTATTATGCAAAATCGGTAAAATGCTTCGATAAAATATTAAATTTTTAGTGCCGCGCATTCTAGGCCTACATATAGTTGTGATAGTCCATTTCATTGTTTAATTCGGATCACATATAAACCAGTTTGAGAGTGGAGGGGTGACTTGAGTCTAGTCACTAAGATTGTACAGGTGTAGCCAGAATCAACAAGCGCGAGACGTCTGAAAGCCTCTGATCCGGATCGCCAGTTCTGTATAATGTCTAAAGTCTAACTTCGTATGGAGACATCCCTATACTCTT
Source organism: Ostrinia furnacalis (assembly GCF_004193835.3). Taxonomy (NCBI): domain Eukaryota; kingdom Metazoa; phylum Arthropoda; class Insecta; order Lepidoptera; family Crambidae; genus Ostrinia; species Ostrinia furnacalis. The sequence continues at coordinate 167,125 of NW_021131279.1, read as the reverse complement.
ACCTCTACCTTTCCCTGAAACCGTAATTCTCATAAGGTAGAGCGTCATAAATAAGAGGTCTTTAAGAATCTTTGGCAGACTCAACCGAAGCAGAAGTCAGGACTCACCGTAGAGGAGGTTTAGGCCTATTCAGCAGTGGTGGGTCAGAGTCAGTTGGTACTTCTTCCTTAGGCGACATGGGCGACAATGGCGTGGCTGCATGGTCCCGGTAAAGGCGCAGCCTCACCTCAGCACCGCACGCCCGTAAGAACGCCACTGCCTCCGCGTGGGACATGTTCGACATTGGTGTGTCGTTCACCTAAAGTAAAACAAAAGACGGTAAAAAAAAATCTGTAGTTTTTATAGTTCAGCTAAGTTTGAACCATAAGTATGTAGTCTAAAAAAATCTAGAAAAGTTGCAAAACGTGACAGTCGTAATTCCGAATCACTTCGTTAGCTATGTAGCGATTTGCTGTAGGTATTTTAAAATTGAAATTGTCATGTTAGGTAATCTAGAGGGGCTGGGTCTAAGATTACAAGTCCCTTAAAATATAGGGAGCAATCGCAAGTAATCTCACTTTATTATTTTAGACGTCCTGACTATGTAAAATATTTTCTAATTACGCAAAGTGATATTTGTACATCGAAAACTAATAAAATTTTAGTATAACCCGATTAGGCACAATTATTATTCAGACCTACTGACGTCTCACAATAGTCAATAAGATTTTACGTACAGACACCACATCGAGCTAAACACTATGACATCTTGTTCAGTTGTAATACGGGCGATTTTGCAATAAAAATGTATAGTCTATGCTGTCGTCTTTTCATCCAGCAGAGAACATCTTAAAACAATTTCATTTCCTCGGTAATGTTTGCTCATGCGGTCACCGACCGCGTGCAAATATTTGCAAACGGCTTGATCTTTCGATTCGACTGGATATTTTTTAACAATAGACTGTCGCGAGCGTGATTCGGGAAAACCAGAATATTTGCACGACGGAATTCGCTGGCGGATTAGCAAACATACCGGACAAATACGGTTTTCATACTGCTAGCTGGATTCTGAACGGTAATAGATAAAAGGTGAATTTTATTACAAAGCCAATAAGGTTGAACATTCAAGATTTCCACAGATTCATTTTCCGTTTCCACAGATGAGCCTTATTTTTAATGATAGCGAAAGAGATAAATTACTCGAATTACCTATTGATTTAGTCCGTAAACTGTTTTGTCGAATCAAAATGGATGTCCAAAGTATTTAGACTTTGGACTTCAACTCCACCTGACCTGAATCGATTCCTGATGCCCGTATTCACAAACGATGCTTGCTTAAGTGAAGCAGCAAATCGAACGCACAGCGTTGAATAGTGCTCTGTGATTGGTTCATTTCTCACCCTGTTTCATTGTAATGTTTATGAATAAGGGCGTGCCGTGTGGGGACGGCCGTAAAGAATACAATTCCCCACCGCCAACAGGAGGCGTGTCGTAAGAGGCGACAAAATCCTGTAGCACGAGATGGGCAGCAGCGTCTGCGTGCGAAATTTATAAAAAACTGCGCTCGCCAACCCGCCTGCCAAGCGTGGCGAGTATCGGCAATGATCCCCCCAATGAGGAACATAACAGCGACCAGGCCCCCAGTCTCCGGTAGCCCCGCAGTTCCTGGCTACGGTAGCGGTCAGGGTTCAGCAGTGGATGTCCTATGGCTGAAATGATGAAGGGCGTTACGCCCGTTTTCACCATCAATCCCTAATTTTGAAGTGACCCCTACGTTAATGGTTAACAGGATTTTTTTTGCCATAGGGGTCACTTAAAAATTAGGAATTTATGGTGAAAACGGGCATAAGTCATCTATTTCTCTTTATAAAAATTATTTGATAAGCATCATCATCTTCTTCTATTTTTTATTCTTTAAGCCAAGGAACTGATATAAAATACATGCTTACATCATAATAGGTACCGTCTGTACCTTACGACCAAGAGACACTACATCGAGCTGTTGACTCAGATGTTAATGATCACGGCAAACCGAAAGGATTACTAAGTGATGAATCACCGACCCGTAGGTGAAATTTTCCAAACTTTATTCCAAGTTACTTTCGTGTGGTAGAATTTAAAAACTCAAATTAATAAACTCAAAAGCGTAAATTAGTAAAAAAATATGAGAAATATGTTTTTGATTCTATTCGCAGAAATTTGATATTGGATAGAATATGATTTATATTTAGTTGGTGTAAAAGTCCAAATAACTGTTCCTTACACAAAGTATCAGGAAATCGTTAATCTGCGAATTGCACAATGGACTTAAATTACTCAGCATCATGCATTTATTTTTAATCTTTTCATTGTAGTTCTAGCTCCAACTCTTTATGGTCAAGAGTCCGTCAGACTACTTATACATTTTTGTTGCAACATCGCACTTAATAATTTATCAAGCGTCAATAGCCCAGTGGTGTTGGCTGCCCGAATCGAGATCCGAGGAACGCGGGTTCTAACCCCGACGGGTTAGCGGGACTATATTATGTTTTTTTACTGAGACGTGGTCGCTTACTATGGGCCTCATAAGAAGGCTCAAGGTCACCCAAAGAGCGATGGAGCGTGCTATGCACGGAGTTTCCCTGCGTGATCGAAACAGAAATGAGGAGATCCGTAGGAGAACAAGAGTGACTGACATAGCCCGCAGAATCGCTAAAATCAAGTGGCAGTGGGCGGGGCACATAGCTCGTAAAGCTGACGGCCGCTGGGGCAGGAAAATTCTTGAGTGGCGACCACGAGCCGGAAGACGTAGCGTGGGCAGGCCTCCCTCTAGGTGGACTGACGATCTGGTGAAGGTCGCGGGAGGCACCTGGATGCGAGCGGCGCAGGACCGGTCTTTGTGGAAATCCTTGGGGGAGGCCTTTGTCCAACAGTGGACCGTCTTTCGGCTGAAACGAACGAACGAACGAACGATGTTTTTTTAAGTTAAAAACAAAAAAGTCTATTACATAATATGATGTAATTTTTAACAAAATAACTGGACTCACCGCAACGATCCTGTCTCCCGGCTGTATCCTCCCGTCGCTGAGGGCCGGCTCCCTCACAAGCGCTCTGACGTAGTGCCCCAGCGCGCTGTGGTCCTCCTTCCGAAGGGTGAACCCGAGCGAGCCGTTGACCTTCGTCATTATTATGTCGAACTCCTGGATAAAGGTTTTGGGGTTATTTTGATGTTCTTTTATTGATGTAGAGTCAAAAAGTTAAGCAAGATTTCTTCTTTGTTGAGAGAAGTTGAGTTAAGACACAAAAAGTGTAGTGCAATACTTTCATTTATACTAGTAAGTAACAAATATCACGTATTTGTAAAGGAATGTATACCTACTAAGTACGAGTGTGTATCTGCTCTTTCAGCAGAACTAAATCGATTACTTTAGTAAGCTAACTGCAATAAGTAGCCTCATGTAATAAAAATCAATGCGTTTAACGAGTACTCAAACACTGAGAACTTGAATTTCAATAATAGACCTATCCATAAACTTGAATTAAATGCTTGCTTTCAAAATAAATAAAGTAAGCTTCGTTTGAAAATACGAGCCTCATTTCCCTATGTGTATCGACCCCAAACGACTTCTTTGTAAAACATTCGTATTCACATTTGCGGGTATTATGCTCTCAAAAACATGTTATCTTTAGGCACACCTTTCTCCGCGATCCTTTTAAACCGTTGATCATTAGTCCCCGTTATTTCATCCAAACCTGAGATAATTACTCACCACCGATCCGTCATCCTGGTAGGCGTGAACAAAAAGGTATTAATTGGGGCGCGGAAATTGAGACCCATTAAAAATAACTCCGGGCTTAGCGATACATTTGTATCGCTAAGAGTTTTGTATGAAAGGCTTTGTTATTGGAAAGAGATTTTAATTTAGGGCGATTGAAATAAAATATTTCTTTTGTAATGGCAGCCATTTAGATTTGTTGAAAGTGCTTTAATTGAAATTCTGAAAAGGAATTGTTTTTTAGAATTTTATTGCTCGGCAGGACCGTTTATTTAGAGGGCGTTAATTTACCAAAGGATGAATGATTTTCCGGAATTTTATAAAATAAATTATTTTAAAAAGAAGACTGTAAATTGACTTTTTGATCCATCTAGACCAAATTAAACTTTCAAAATCAAAATTTTCTAGTTTTAAACTAATAGCTCACATAGGAAAATCAAAATACACAGTCTAACGGATAGTTTGTTTATGCACACAAATGTTTGTTGGGATTAAACTAACAGCCTGTGGTCGTGCTGTGGTAAAGAGCAAAAGCCTTTTCGTCTATTAGCAGGCGCTTATTGCGTGTCAGGTATGCGATATTTTATTGTATTTTATTGAAAATGAGGCAGACAAAGGTGACTGATGCCCGTTTTCACTATCAATCCCTAATTTTTAAGTGACACCCTATGGAAACTAAATTTGTCCATATGTTGTCCCGAAGTGGTGGTAGGGCAAGCTATATTTGGGACGTGTATAGGTGCCCTGGAAAGGGCCTATGTTCTGAATAAACTGAATCAATTTCAAAAGCTTACCCCATACTGCACGTCGTATACTGGAAGCGGTCGGTCGAGGTTCGGTAGGTGTAGGTCCCGGCGGTCGGGCTCCGGGCTCGCCTCGCGTCTGCCCCGGCCTTCGGACGACGAGGTCGTCGCGCTGCTTGTCGTTTGAGACAGTCTGGTTAAAAGCCGTAAACGTGTGATGAGGGTGATGGTGATAATGGCACAATTTGGTTTGGATGCCTTTTATTGTTGATAACTTTTAATTATGATCATCCTTGATAATTATTGTTCTATGATTGAATGATAAGCAGCTTTACGGAGACTCTACTTTAACTCCAAGTTGTCTGCCGAACAGGCTGTCGAATTTACCCGGACTACAGTAATTCATGATTAACTACGTTCTCGTAGCAAGCAATAAGCATTACCGAGAGTGCCGTAGCACTACTTTGATCTGTAGCAGTACTACGAGTATTATCTGTAGCGCCGTAGCAATTCTATGATGTTCAGTTCTGTAATTCGTAGCACTTTCTTGATTAGCCCTATTAACTGGTTTTCCACGTCAATCGATTACTTTATTGTCTAATACAGCATATTTTTCGTATCTATCCAACGTGGAGGGTCGGAGAGATCTCACAGAAAAACGCTAGCATAGGCGATAACGAAAGATAGTCAGTCATGTTATCGAATTGAAATCGATTATGAATGTTTACAGGTCAAATAAAAGCCAGCCTTATTACCTGGCGTGCATTGGATGGCAGTTGAGCGGGTCAAGCGGCGGCAAGTGCGGCGGGTGCGGCGTCCGCGCCGGCGGGGTCGGCGGGTCCGGCGGCGTGACGCTCTCGAGAACGTCCGGCGGCGGCCGGCACACTCGTAGCTCGACGCGCGCTGACGCCGTCCGAAGAACTTCTAGAGCTTCCTGCAGCCGAAAGTGGTTTTGATAGGATTATAGTTTTTTTAATAAGCTAAAATTTTGCTTCACTTTGGTTTAAGGGAAGTGCAGCGACAAATCAAACGGTGAAGGTGTCGGACAGGCCAACTCGAGATCCGAGGACTATCGTGATGAAGTAATTTTTAACACAAGCTATTTACTTTAATTAAGAGAAGTTAACGGGATTAATTTGTGCAATAATAATAACTTTAAGAAAATAGAAAAGTAAAAGAAAATGTTGGAAGTTTTTCCTCAAAACTTACTTCCCTTTCGTGCGTTAACTAAATTAAGTCAATTTGTCATCAATCTCAGAGTTAATGATCAGTGAAACAACAGTGAAAGATATTTAACCAATCGAGACTCTCGTGTGTCGTATTTTATTTAACAACGAAACGTTTAATCCGAGTAAATTATTAATTGCTGCAATTACTCTGTTTGTTTTAAACTCATCTCTCTTTCGTAATATTATTAAGTTGTTATTTGTAATAGGATATTGAATTGTGGCAATTATTATAATAATTATTTTAATGAATAATAATTATAGCTCGTGTATTTGTTGGCTATATATAAAATGAAACTTGGTTTCCAAAAATTGTTTCTGAGAAACGACCGAGTCGAAAATGGCGAACCAACACGAGTAAAAATGTAGTGTGGGATTAAAGTAGGATTTGACACTATGAATAACTAAATTATTTTTATAATCACAAAAGTCTAGCTCTAAAAGTAAGAACAGTCTGTTTGACTTCTACGGCAGCTAAAACAAAGATGTAAGAAATATTTAAGTTATGTTTTAGAAAACCAGTTGAATTTCTAGCAAGAATCTGTTTCAACTTTACACCTCAATCCATCAATCGTGCGAACGGCCAGACTCTTCTGGAAATGGCTTTTCTAAAGCGCATTTCTCCACAATGGCCGGTATTTCTCCAATGAAAATAAAGGTGCAAATAACCGCTGCACTTCTATTGTTTCCATATAAAATGGGCGAGATTAATCCGCGCAATCGCCCACGTATTATAGGTTAATGCCATTAGTTACCTGTGAGTGGACTTTAGTTTTAGTAGAGCCATTTTAAGATTGAAAAGCTATTCTATGTCGATCACAGTAAGGCAGGTAGTTCAACGGTCATGTTTGTCTTCTTTCACACAGCTGAGTAGGTACGGCTAATAAGCTAGTTTGTGGACACCGAAATCCTGGAATTTTGTTTCATGCATAATAATTTACTGTATTTCCAAGTACATTGTATAGTGTAGCGTTTTCAGAAAGCAATTTAATTAATTTTGACGAAGCATTTTAATTAATGCCTCCATACCCAGTGGTTAACCCTCAGTTTGCATGGTGACTAAAACTTACGTTAAGTGTAAGGTGGAGACCCAGGGACTCCATATTTCAAATGAAGAAAAAATATACTAATACTTATAAAAGTAATATATTTTTTATTTGGTAACATAATATGGTTAGTATACTATTAATTAGAAACAACAGAAATGGAAACATTAATTAAAATTCATTTAAAAAATAAAATTTTCATGAAGTCGTAAAAATCACATAAAAATCGACATAGGCATTTTGTACCTCTTAAACTTAGAAAAAAATTAACCAAATTTTTTTTTCTCTCTAAATTATGTGGACATAACAGTCTTCTTGATAAATAATATGTAAAATGTTAGAAAAAAATTAACACGAAAAAACGTGCAATGGCTTAGTAGCTACTACGAGCAGCACATTGCCTGCCAAACTTTTTCGAACAATACAAGCATATTTTTGTGAAATGAATTTCAAAATAAGCAGTCGTTCTTTTAATTCATCAAAACACATCATCAAAATACAAAATCATCAAAACAAATCTTTCGGGACGTAAGATGTAAAATCCTATTCTTTTTCTTCATCGTCTGCATTTTCTTCTAGACTTTCTTCCCAGTCCCTCATATCTGAGGCCTCATTTCCATCTAACGTATTGATAAATCATGTATTGTGACTGTTTGATGCTTTTTTGATCCACTCAAACCGTAAATAAACCATAATTTAAAAAAAAAAAAATATCATAATAAAAAATTTTGTTACGCAAAGTGTATGGTGGAGTCCACGGGACTCCGCAAGTGTCAATTACTCAACTTTCTGTGATGCGCACGCAGACGACCTCTCGCCCCCGAGTTGGCCACGACACCAAAGGAAGCTAATCAAGCGCACAGCACTTTATTCGCGTATTGAAAAAAAATATGAACCAAAACAGTTTCACATGGAGTCCCTGGGACATGCAAATTGAGGGTTAACAAGTTGAATTCTGTTCTGTTTTTATGACCTGTTACAATTTACGCAATGGATATAATGAGAAGAAGAAAGGATACGATACGAGGCATCCTAAAACATTGGGTTAAATAAATATGCCGCCACTCCACAGAAGTAATATAATACTATAAACTGAATAATATAAAATGCAGTTAACCTAATAAGTAAGTAGAACAATACACAGTTTTATCAACATGCAACGACATTTTTCCAAAGAAATCCGTCGCTATTGCCGCTGTCGAGAAAGCAAAAACGTTCCAACGGTAATTGGCTATGCAGAAACAATTTTAGAATTAAAAAATGAATTTGCGTGTATCCGATCTACTCTTTGTATTTCAGATTTTCTATTAGATAGCATGACAAAACCCATTCCACAGACTACATTTCATTTTATGGCGAAACGTAATCTATTCTCAAAGGTTAAATGTATAATTTGTTCGCTGTAGTACGGAATTGCTAAAGTCATCTGATTTTACGATACTGAGTTTTATTGTTAGAAAGGCTTTGGGAGAGCTGACATCGGCTCCGTTAAAGTGATGTTTGGTGGTACGAATAGGAAGGAAATGAAATATCGATAGATGAGCATTATCAATGTAATGTTGAGTTGCATTAACCGCTAGTGTTTGTGATCACTCTTGGATTGGCTGTAAAAATAAAACCTCTCTCTTAGAAATATGTATTTTTCAAGCTATGTGTATTATTCCAAGAGTAAACAACAAACAAGTGTGATAGTGGAATATTGTCTGTATTCTCGGCCGTCACACATTTTGACTTTCCACAAACTTTCCACTACACCTGGCAGAATTAAATGCCATATTTATAATACAATTCCTTCACATGGCAGCAACCTATTTTGCGACGCTTTCATATCCACAAATATATTATTTTCTGGATCTATCGACACAATATCCACCTTATCGACCACACCCCCTCACTAACGTGGAAGCAGGGCAATGCCGGTAATGACGGGCCGAAGACGCGTCTATTAATCTTGTCCTTCGAGTGTAGGTAACTTTATTGGATCGAGGTCAGCTCCAAGACGATATTGCGAATATTTGCCAACTCCCTGCGTGTTACTTTACCGGCAATAAAGAAACTGTGGCGGTGGCTCATGAACATTCGATGTTTGATATCGATAGATGAAAGGTCCATCTAATCGAATATTGGGCTCACTGATTTAGAGGAAATAACGACAATTATGGGCACATTATACTCGGTAGAGTAGATATAGTGAAAGATAAACGGTAGGTACTAAACAGTTTGACGCTGGACGGAGGCCGCTACCAATCGGGCAACATGAAAAGCATTGGGGGAGGCCTATGTTCAGCAGTGGACGTCCTATGGCTGAGATGATGATGATGATGATGACTAAATATTTTAAAAATAGTGTCTAGATTAAGGCTCTATGGAAAAATCCAATCGTTGTCACAGCCCTAGAGACTCTCAGACTTTCAACGTTCTTATTTTTAGTATTTTTTACTTTAGTATGTCAAAGGCGTCTATTAATCTATGTCAAGTGTTGATTCAGGTTTGGTAGTGTTGTAAATATTATTTTGTCAACACCGCTGTATGATACTTTACTATTATAATAACTTTGGACGTCGCTTAGCTTTTCATTTATTTGATCAAATAAACTCCACTGATTTCTAAACAGTTAACATGAAAGATTAATAGCAAAAAATTATGTTGCATTTACTGCCCACTCTTCAGTGGAAAAAAAAGACTGTTTTCTCACGGTGTGCGCATCCTTTTACTTTTGATAAAATTAGCTTATTCATGTTAATGCAGGTATTATTTATTATTTATGTGGTAGTATTTAAATAAATATGCGGTAGTACGCCAAACCTCTTACCGGCAACCAAAACATGGTCTTGTAAAACTTGCGGCAGCCCTACGCGTTTATTTCAAGAAAGGCTCGAAAGAAACCTACTATTTTTTTGGTGTACCGAAGACGCGTCTATTAATCTTGCGTCTGGAGTGTAGGTAACTTTATTGGATCGAGATCGGCGCGATATTGCGAATATTTGCCAACTCCGCGTGTTGTTTGCGACGGGTGGAACTTAGATTGGTTTTGGTAGTTTCGGACAGTAAACATCATGAGAATAACAGAAATAACGTCCTCTAAAACCATGCGAATACACTTGATATTCTACCAGCTTGGTTTTGTCAATTTTCAATTGCAAATACATTGTACTCAGATATCTAGCAGACTAAACAATGGATTAATTTTCACATCACACTTACAGTTCGTGCGCGTTATTAAAATTCCCTTATTAAAATGTTAATTGATAAAAATATCGGTCCCTAGCTGATGGTATTTGTATTTGCTCGAACAATACCGAACAAAGCCAATTTGCTTCAAACAACTCGAACCAGGGACTCTACTATCAAAGTCGAAGTCCCTATTTTCTATTCTATCGGTCTCTCTCATTCGACCCAAGATTCATTTATGTGCGAAAGCGATAGACAGAGAAGAAAATACAGGAACCACACAGCAGAGTAGACCCGTAGTTTTGAATGTACACGGCGCGCCTCGCAAAGGGAAATTATACGGGAAATAATGGAATTTCCCCAAACCAAATTGGAGTAATGGCCCATTTATCTATATATATAAAAATGAAACCCGTTTCGCGTTGTCACGGCATCACGTGTGAACGGCTGAACCGATTTCGATAATTCTTTTTTTTAAATGTTTGTGGAAGTCCAAGGATGGTTCTTACGGAAAAAAATATTAAGAAAATCTCTACGCTAAGGCGGTACGAAGTTCGCCGGGTCAGCTAGTTTATTATAAATATTGAATTGCCAGCCTGTTTGGGAAGTGTTTTGTTAATGCTGTTAAATGATTCAGGATTTACGACCTTTTGTGATTCGCCTGCAGCGTCATATGAATCGTATTTTTGCAATAACACTAAAAAGTAAAGCACTGTTCTGCCCAATTACTTTGAAGCTGAGGTCAAAAAACGCATAATAACGTAACGCTTTCGATTTTAGATTCTCAATAGCGTGATAACAGCCACATCGGACTTACAATGACCGTACGAATCGTTCCTTCACACAATACCCAGATTTTATCTAACCAAATCGAAATTTCATTTCATATTCACTGGGTTTTTAAACAAGAAAAACTAATTTATTATTCAAGGGCGTTGCTAAACGAAAAATACCTCACTTGACCTTTTACCCTACCTGCTGAAACAATGTTATCATGAAGCGCCATGTTGTGTCTAACAAAAATGAGCATTATGTCATGTTAAAAATGCTATTTGTTGTCATAGCACTTCGCCGGGTCCGAGGCTAGGTTGTAAACGTAAAAAGTTTTTATGAAAACTCTGACGCGAGGACCGTAATAAACTGTAAAACGCCCACCGCTAGCGTTACATAAAATGTAAGTACAGTTGTGTATAAAAGTGAGGTCTCAGACAAAGGTAACGACGCGACAAGCAATCACGCGGGCTACAAAATAAAAAACACAATCAAGTAAATATAGCTGGGTCGATGCGGTCTTGTTTCACATTTGACTTTGCCTTTGGTAAATTCTCAAAGCGTCATTTGCACTTTCGGTCGTGACTGTATAAGGTTCGGTTTCCAGCAAAGCAGAGAGGAAAGGAGATGTTGAAATAACGAAATCTGATTGGTTATTTAAACATAATTTCTCTCCTCTACGCTTTGGTGGAAACCTGACCTAAGACAGTTTGTACACCACGCACGTAAAAACACGGGGACAGATCGGCCTTGATTTTTACAAAAGCCTCTTCGGGGGAAATACAGAACAAAAGCCCAACTTGAAGTTTGATCGCGAATACGAATGGTCTAAATTGGTTAACGGCGGAGAATTCGGGTTCGTGAGGTCAAATAAACATCTTTGCACGATTTGGCGATAAAATGGCGTTTTGAGCTCACAAAGTCGACAAAATGAGCTATTATTCTCTTATTTTATACCTATCAATAAACTCACGCGATAAAGCACATTGTTTTAAAGACAGTTTGTATTGTCACATTATTTGTTCGTTTTATTTAATGTTTGTTTAAGTCTATAAATTCACTAGTTGAGTTATTAGCAACATGAGAACCGTTACCAACGATTTATTGTTATATTGTTGTATTTCATATATTTCCTGCTTTATTTTCTTGTCAAGTAAACACGAAACGTATGTTTTTTCTTTGTAATAAACAAGTTTGTTTCCTACCTCTAACTTATGTTACTAACGGATTTTTATTTAATTCAATCCAATCAACAGCACTTCAGACCATATTTTTTTTAGTGCAAAATAGTCTTTAATATTATGTCTATAAATATGCCACGATGTAGAGTCATTGATTCCTGAGTGAGTACATGTATTACAATTGAGGATCAATATGAGCTCCACTTTGTAATTATTGATCGCTGACTGCAACCTCCTTCTGACTTACAAAGAGTTAGTCACGCAAAGGTGATATTCCTTTCTTCACCGCCACAGTCATTGTATAAACTTCTTAAATTGGCTACGTTTCTGGCTTAAATTTCGTTGTGCTTATTAAAATTGCAAATTAATGGATGGTGTATTCATTCAACGTACCTACCTAAATATACAAGTAGAATTTTCTCCAGTTTTCTGAATTATTTTAGTTCTACTACCTTACTTACTTACTAGTTTCAGAATAAGACTAAGAAAATCTTTTCCTAGAAATAGTTATTTACGAGACTATAGTATGCAAGATTTTAAAAACCATCCTAACTTCGAAACTATTATTAGAGTTTGATCTAAAAGGAAAGCTCTATTAACTTGTAAACATGTACTAGGTATAATGTATAGTGTATACGCCTGAAAAGGTAGAACTAAGAGATGCCTGTAACCTATTTATAAAAATCCTTATAACCTTTGTTCATACACAATAAAGACTTTATTACTTTATAATCGCTTTAAAAAACACAAGACAAAGGCTCTTCCAAGGATTTCCACAACGAATGGTCTTAGGCCTCAGCCTCGAACTTAGCGGGCAGCGGGGTGGCGGCGGCGGCGGCGCGGGAGCGGGGCGGGCAACGCAGACCCGTTCTCGAAACAAGCGGGCAGCTCGCGCGGCGCTTTAGTGGCGAAGTGTTGTGTTCGGGGTTGTGTTGTCGAGATAGTTGTTTTTATTCGCAAACGAAATGTCTGAACAATGGCGACAATTTTATTTCGATTCAAATTTATTCCTAACGCTCGATTTATTGTGGGCAAAAGAAGGAGCGCGCTGCCCGCTCGTTACCCGCTCCCTCGCCGCTGCCCGCTCGTTGCCCGCTCCGGCGCCGCTGCCGCGCCGCTGATTTCGAGAACCGGTCTATTTGATTTCACGCATAAGATCCTGCCGCTGCCGCGGCGCCGCCGCTCCCGCCCCGCTGCCCGCTAAACTCGAGGCTGAGGCCTTACGTTCCCCGTCTATCTCCTAAACTAAGCATAATCGTATTACATACATGGGGGTGATTTAGGTACACCTTGATGTAAGAAATCTAAATTTTTCTTTTAGACCTCACTGTTTTGGCCACCCTGTATAAGTAAATAACAAATACTCACGTAAGTGCTCAGTCCAGCCAAGGGTACTCCATTGGCAGACAGCAGCAGGTCTCTCGGAGCCAGCATGCCAGTCCGCCACGCTGGTTGTGGCGGGTACAGTCGGCGTATGCGCACGAGACCCCCTCCCCCGCAGACTGACATGCCAAGCCCTCTACCATCTTTCTCGACCACCACCGTGAATGTGTTCTCTGTGGACAAAAGAATATCGTAATGTACGAGTATGAATAATTTGGTAATTTGTTTTTATACAATGCTTAAAATGGTAAAGGAAACAGTCAAGGAGCGAGAGTCATAAGTGCTATTTGTGGTCTAAACTGAATAAATATTTTTGATTTTGATTTTTTTTTCGTCTACGCCCTTTCTCGCAAGGACATGCATAAATCTTTTTCATNAACTAAGAATGCCTGTAACCTATTTATAAGAATCCTTATAACTTTTGTTCATACACAATAAAGACTTTATTACTTTATAATCGCTTTAAAAAACACAAGAAAAAGGCTCTTCCAAGGATTTCCACAACGAATGGACTTACGTTGCCCGTATCCAGGTACTTCACAATATACCTAAGTAGGTAAATAACAAATACTCACGTAAGTGCTCAGTCCAGCCAAGGGTACTCCATTGGCCGACAGCAGCAGGTCTCTCGGAGCCAGCATGCCAGTCCGCCACGCTGGTTGTGGCGGGTACAGTCGGCGTATGCGCACGAGACCCCCTCCCCCGCAGACTGACATGCCAAGCCCTCTACCATCTTTCTCGACCACCACCGTGAATGTGTTCTCTGTGGACAAAAGAATAAGTATGAATATGGTTTGTTGATTTGTATTTTTACAATGCTTAAAATGGTATAAATCTTTTTCATGTTTCTCAAACTCAACCGTGAATATTATGTTCTCCGTGGACAATATTAGTTTTTTTTTAAGAAAATGGCAAGGGAAATCTGTATGATGAAAGAGGATGGAAGTGTCTCACAGACATGCCCAAAAAGTCTGCTATTTGATGGATTGTGCCTCACTCTCGGCAAATCCTGAACCTTTCTCATAGTACCTACTCTGTAAACTTTTTTTAAAGAGAGTCAGCAGTCACATGGCGAGAGTCTAGCCTCCTTTCTTGTAGACGCTTTAGCTGAAAACTAGCTGTCTTCCTCAATCACAGCCGTTGATGTAGGTATGGGAGTAAAATTCTCGTGGAAAACTTGTAGAAATTAGTAGAAAATGGCAAAGGAATTCTCGTGTATTACTGCAAGCAAGAGTCTAGCCTGTAAAATGCGTAGTAATGATCCTGATTGCCACTTGCCTGGTTTATGACATAAATCCACATAACGCCTTTGGCACAATTTAATGTGGTAGTAATAATTTCATTGTGGCAAGCTTTCAAGGAATAACAGTTTTCATGGTAGTCGTCACCATAGCGAGGCATGATGATGGCATCTTATAGCAATAACCATAAACTAGAGACGCGGATTAAACTTTACACCATGCTTTTACAGCCTGAGGGCTGTTGCGCAGGATTTATAACGTACAAAGTAATTTAAATGTAAGTGCACCAGTATCACAATATTTCACTAAGTGTTGCCACTTGGGAGGTTTTTTTGCAGTGCTAAGTGATGCAATTTCCATTTTCGTAAGGATAGACAGATAATCTTTATTGTACGCCACATATAGCAAGAAAAGAACAGGAGTTGAATGGGTGACCGTTCTGAGTCCAAATAAGTAGTAAAGATACGGAACTTATATTCTATGAGTGTTGCGTTTCATGTTCTTTTGATGATACCATGCTAATAAGAATGTATGTACAATCGAATTACTTAATAGAATATCTACTTGATAACAGGAACAGGAATCGTTAGTTCATTTTGAATCATTGAAACAGGATGAACAATTTGCTTAGGCTGGGTTGCACCATCTTACTTTAACTTTGACAAACGTCAAAAATCTGTCAAACTCCATACAAAAAACACCGGTTATCGTTAAAGTTACTGATAAAGTGAGGTGGTGCAACTCAGCCTTAGTATACGAGCAGTTAAAAAACATCGTGGCTATAAAACAATATTATTATTATATTTGCTCAACAATTGCCAAATTACCGTATGTCGACAGCAGCGTAACAATAGCTATAAAAATGTGAATTGTCGCCATGGCTGTAACTCTTTAAACCACGTTTTCATAGCTTATTTGTAAAAGCAAAACACCATAGGCTTGTTTTATTAAAGGAAAAAAATGATTTTAAGGATCGCAAATTTTTGTTTTTATTGCGGGCTCGAGGACTAGAGCTGATTGCTATTTCATCACTGTTTGTGACAGTCTTCAGTCCCATAAATTGTTTATGAGATATTACGAACTCTATTTGTTTACGTATTTTCTTATTTAATTTGTCTATCTATTTTTCTAGAGATGTTTTTGATCAAGAAGACGGAAAAGTTAAAAAGAAAGGTCTTGGTCTTAGAATTTCGGGTGCGTTGTCTTTCTTTCTTTTTTTATCAATTGCTATTTCATTTGTTTCATAATAATAATAATCCTCTGTGTCAAACACTAGGCTGCCTAGGACTAGGACTAGGACTTTTGCTGTCGGCATCATCGGAACGTTCCAAAATAGAAATCTTTCTTAAAAATAAAATTTTAAAAAGACTGCCAGAATCAATCTTTGTAAGTGAATAATCTGGTGGACGGATGATAATTTTTTCCCATTTTCAAGACTAAGAAGACTAGTCATAGTTACTGTTGTAGGTTGCTGGAACATTATTATTACGGCCTCAGGTGTTATCATAGCTACCAACGTAAGCAAGAGGTTTGTTTATCCATTAACGGAGTTTGCTCAACCCTCTAAGGCTTGTAACCCTTGGGTAAGTATTAAGCCTCGATACATACCATATTTCAATGTATTCTCTTTGTAATGCATATGAATAATAGCGTATAAGATTATGTTAAAGAACTAGTTACTTTAATTAATAGGAGGAAGAAGAGGGTTTTCGAACGCAACGGGTTCGTAACTATTTTTGAATTTACAAATTTTGTGCTTTTGCTGGTAAGTACTAGATTAATAAAAATTTCTGTGTACATTTTAATAATATTTTTATGTAGGAACTTGACATGCGATTTAAACAGTATCATACGCTCCTCATTTCTTACCTAACGACGCGAAGAAGTTTACTATGCGATCGTTCTTTACCTATTCTGCTAAGTAAAAAGTTTGCGGTTTGATAAGCAAAACAAAGATTTCAATTTCAGTTTATTAATGGCAAATTAACCAGATTTCTGAAATACTTACTTATTATGGAAGAGTTACACAACTTATTTTACATTTCCATAATGTCCTTAAATTGGTCCTCTCTCATGGAGTGTCTCAGGACAAATGGCCTCAACTTTGTTTAATCCGTGCTCCCCGTCCTAATCTCCCTTCCCTCATCCTTGCAAATTGTGACTAAACTCCCTATTTATCTAAGAAGTAAATGAACATTGGCAAATCTTTCTTATCTCTGTGGATTTATTGGTTCGTGTACCATTGTTAACTAAGAGGATCAGTATCAGATCCGACTTTTTGTTCTGACTTAAGTTATTCCCTTTTAAAAATATCCTCTCTAACATTTCGCATGAACTGTTCAAATTGCCTTTGATTTCAGATAAAGGAAGGTAATGCAGAAAGTAACTTACAATGAGACGAATTTAAAGGTAAAATTATCTTAATTATTGTTTAAAACATTAGGAAGACGCTGAAACATACCTACATAACATGTAGTAGGTAACTAATAAAAATTATAGAGAAAATCTATGATTGAAATAATGTAGGTAAACTGTAATTGTAAAATCAAAGCTTCAAGACAAAAAGTATAATGATATTAATCAGGTTATAAAACTTTACAGAAACTAACTTAATAAAATAATCACGGTTACCTATCCAAAATTTTACGGATAACAATACTGAATCTATAAACATAATTGGATTTTAATCTTACTCTAAATCCTTGAAAAGAAATATTGCAAATCCTCAACATTTTATCCCATCGGAAATTATTTTTGTAGGCTTCATCTGAGAAAGATCTGTCATCCATAATTAATATCGGGTTTCAATATTGCAAATGGAAGGTAGACAAGTGTCGATTCACGGTCAATTTGAGTCCCTTTTAGGCCACCAACGGACGTCTGAGGGCGACTAACATGAATTATACATTAGGAAACAAGTTCTCAAACTGTAAGGATCAAACTTCAGAAAAGACCAAATGGTCAACTTGGTAGGACCTAACATGTTATTTAATTTTTCTCCAATTTTTCAGAAACGGTAATAAACCTTTTTGGTAACCTGTTAATGTCAGTATCAGGCGCAGTTTCCACCAACTTGCAACGTGGAGATGAAGATGTGTTTAAATTACCAATCAGATATCCTAACCGAATTTAAGCGGAGAGATGACGTGTAAGGAACCAAATCTGATTGGTTATTCGAACTCATCTCCTATCCATTTTGGTGAAAACTGGACCTAAGACTATATCGGGAGCTGTGATTGCAGGTGAGTTATACTAAGAGTTATTTTGTAGCTAATAGTGCGTTTATATTAGGTACCTATATCTACTTATGTAAGTAGGTATGTTTATTGGTTATATAGAGATTTATAAGGCCGTATTTCCAGTTTGGGAACCACTGCATATAAGGTCCATGGCAACCATTACCGATCATTCGATTCTATTTCGCAGTGTCGATTGTTTTATATGCCGTGGGTTAGACAGCTTAGTGGGGTCTATGTGGTTTTATTTCGAGGTGTTTGGCAGAATGCGCCTCGGGATTTAGTAGAAACTGATTTAGTGGAGTTATTTTCGGGATATCCCTTTTCTGGGAGAGCAAAGAGCTTGAATAACTGTAGGACTATTTCAGTTTGTATGGTATAGAAACTTTTTCTTTATAATCAGTCTTCTTTTAAGTAAGGGATTTTGATTTGCCTTAAATAGATTTCAGTAGATAAATAATGATTTTGGCGTCGGTGCTGGGTGATTATTTGCTATACCTTTTGTTGTCCATAGATTTGGTCTCATAGCCAAAGACGTCGCTTGGACCAATATTCTGGAGAATCATTTATGTTTCTCTCAAAAGCTAAAAGCACAGGAACTTCCATTCATTTCAAAATTCGCTTTCGTCGTCTAAAAGCTATAAAGCACCAAGTCGCAGTGATTACAATGTCTGTCCAATATTCGAGAACTATTGTCCAACTTTGCGACAAGCTGCGAATGGAGCAGCTGTACTTTGGTATTGGCCAAGTTGCCAGACGTAGTCGATTTGGACATTTTTGATAAAGTTTCAGATATTTAATTTGAGATATAACGCTATTTAACAAAAATGTTTTTGTGTAAGATAGATATGAATGGTATTATGAGTTATTAGTAACTCATTACCATTCATATTTATCTCGAGAACGGTAGGGCCAATTCGGCGAATTTCTTTGTTACTTCAATTCGAAGATTGTTAAAGAAGGTTCTTATGAAGAGACAAATTGGAAAACATTCCCGGAAACCATTCTAATTTGGGACAAAATTGACGTCCTTTTTATGGAATATGGATTTCGATGGGGATTTCTTTCATGACAGGATGCCATCTGTTGGGTTTATTTAAATTAATTCAATTACAATTTGGTTTGCTAATTGTTGTAAATCGATTTACCTACTTTTTCTTTTCTTAAATCTTCTCTTAATCCTGATGCCTTCTCCGGGAGATAGCGACCATTAAACCGTTATAATATCATGGCAATCAAATTTTAGAACTCATGAAATAAATTTACCTAGGTCTACCCAAGCTCTAGTTTTATTCAAAACAGAATAGGTACTCAGCTAAAAGTTATAACCAATGATTAAAATTGTCATAGATACAGTCAACCGTGCATCAAACTAGACATTTAGTTGCAAAATATCACCTATGATAACCACATAAGATACCATGGCGTTTAGCTGTCTGTACAATCTCAAACCATTGTCCAAGTGCGCTAAGGTTTGAACGCAGCTGTGTAGTTCGATATTGGCTAAGTTGGCAGACTTAGGCGGTATTTATGGCCCCTAGAGGCAGTTACTACTCGTTTATCACGCATATGTTGGCCCAATAAGACGTGTGCTGGTCAAAAATAAAGAAACAAAAAGATGTTGCTCGTATGTAACAAATATGGATGTCGGGAAGATTTGTGTGATGCTGTATATCATATGAACATTATTTATGATTCTATTTATTCATTCCCCTTTTTATTACAAACTACAAATACGTCCTTCCTTGGCAACTGACGGAAGGTTGGATAGTTGACACAATTTATTAACTGAGGATATCTCGGTTCACTTTCAATTTTGCACCCTCATAGAAAAAAATATAAACCTACACTGAAAACGTGTGTTTAGTATGGCTGTGAAAATATGAAACGAAAGTGCCCGTTTTTAATTTTTGAAACAAATACTTAATAACGATATTTGCATATTTCAAGGCATGAAACTGTAACAGATACAATTCTGTGAAAAACTCATTTAGCGCTTTTTCGTAGTAATTACAGATGACTGCCACAATCAATATTTAGATTGATCCGCTGTGCGTCTGTACACTATCTATAAAATGTACCCATTTTAATTATTATTTCTAGTTCATATTTTAAACGTATATTATCTACCCCATCACTACTCGTCGACAAACAATGTAATACAACAGTAATAAGACAAAAATAGCTGCCAAATTTTCAACATAACTCGAGTTACAATTTGTGTTTACTCGCAAACAAAGCATTAAGCTCCGACGGCCTATGTTCTCCATAACACAGGGAAACTCAGTTAATTTAACAGATGAGAATAGTTTACATGTTGCTTACCTACGCCGAAACTTCACGGGAATTATAACGTCACTGTAATAGAAAACCAGTGGTAGAGCTGCGAAGATATCGATAAATTTGCGTATCGATAATAATAAATATTGATATTAAAAGTGTGTCGCGCAACATCCGGTTTTGTACAATTCAGCTTCATGAAATTGATGTAATTTATAGGAATATTTGTGTGATGATAGATACGAAATCATATTTTAACTCTAAGTAGGTACCTACATACATCAATAAGCCTTTTCAGTTTATTAATCGATGTCTGCTTATTTGGGTTTTGTTTCAGAATACTCACTAATGACTCTTGATTAACATTTAACAATTTGAATAATATTTATCTTTTGAAAAAAACTTAAATTATGTTTGGTCCTTTGACAATAAAACATTATAAAGGCATATTGCCTAAAATATTACATCGATAATGTTTTTTACACATAACACTGTTCGTATAATATTAACATAAACGCTTAGTTATTTAGGCATATTCGCATTATTCTCGAATAAAGCAAACATTGGGTTGAAAATAAACAGCATAATAATATACGAGTAGCATAACACTCGGTGTTTATTTTTTTATAATCATGTTCAGGAGTAAGTAGGTACTTAAAACATTATTTACCTACTTATGTGCACTTTGGAGCATAATAATACAAACAAATGTTATTGTTTGTAATCTATATATGTTACGGTTAATGTGATAAATTGAAAATTATTAATAATAACCGGTTATTATGAATAATTCCCGACAGTCGCGGTAAAAGTGATAAATTAATCACATTTAACAGTGATTATTTAATAATTCAGCCTTAGTACTAACAAATTTCATAAAAGAGAACAACATCTTGTGTAAGTGTTCGTGTACAGCCAAACTTTTGAACGTTTTGACATCATATATTAATATAATTTGACATAATGAGTTTGGAACGTTTCTTGCATAATATTACTTTTCCATGATGCCTATAACATAATGTTTTGATTTAAAGTGAAAAATAAGCTTGCTAATAACTAATAACTAAGCCGCCTATTTAGTTTTATACAAACATAAATGACCTCATATTAATCACATTTACCAAATCATGCGGTAATTATTCATAATAACCGGCGATTATTCATAATTTTCACATTTATCACTTTGACCGTAACATATATAAAAGAAAGTCGTGTTAGTTACTCCACTTATAACTCAAGAACGGCTGAACCGATTTAGCTGAAAATTGTCAGGGAGGTAGTTTATAGCCAGGAGAAGGACATAGGATACTTTTTATCCCGTTCGAAATTTAAAAAAAAGTCTGCTTATTTATTGCCATTAAGGCGGAACAAAGTTCGCCGGGTCAGCTAGTTTAAACTAAAATAAATGTCCCGAGTAACTTACAATATTAATCTATTCTAATGTGAAGTTTCAAACTTCCAACTAACTTAAAAACTCGTCTTCGTACGACGAGAAGTAAGAGCATTGTTAATTGTATATTCAACTTTTAAATAATATTAAATAAGCCAAAATTCATATACTCATAATGTCTACTATGTGAAACAGAAGTATTCCACATAGATCCGGGTGGAACAATAGAGCTGGGTCACAATAGTCACGAGTTCACGTTATGGACTTTCCAATATACTTAGAAGACTAGCGGCCGCCCGCGACTTCATCTTCATCTATCTTACGCGGTTTAGATTTTTTCATACAAATGTTTTTTCCCGCTCACTCCCGTTCCTGTGGGAATTTCGGGAATTCCTTTCTTAGTGCACCTCTACGGTACCTAAGCTACGTCCCTTCCAAATTTCAAGTGCCTACGTTTAGTCGTTTAGGCTGTGCGTTGATATGTCAGTCAGTCAGTCAGTTTCTCCTTTTATACAGGGTGTCAAACTTTTGAAAATAATGACTAGATTTCCAGTTTAAAGCACTTATTTAAAAAAAAATCCGAAGTCAAATTTTTTTTTTTTCATATTTTTTAGGGATAGTACATTAGTAGAGCTACCTCCCCTAGCAGTTTGATTCACCCATTCTGGGACACCCTGTATATTTAGAAGATAACTAGTTTTAAAATGTTACTTTTTGATTAATTTTCTACAAAAGTAAGAAAATACGATTCAGCTCTTTTCAGTTAAAAATAATTCTAGTAAAGTTGCTGACTAAACTAAAACAGAGTCGAAAGGGCACTCTGTCTCGGCTTAAAGGATTTTTTAAATAGTATTTTTAGGAGTGTGAGATAATAAAGTTTTTATTTAACTATCTACTTTTTGTTATAAACTCATACATTATCAACAGTCACTTGTACGTCATTATGCCTAAATATGGACTGCTTCTTTCAGAGAGCCGATTTTAAGACCATTATAAAAAACTAGCCAAACAACAAATCACAACTTTTACAGTAAAGTATGCCGCTTTCTTTTGAAAGAAATAAAATCAGAAACAAAAGACGGCACATTTTTAGACAGAATATTGTATGAGCACATCAGCTTTGACGTAACCGTTTCCGCATACGCATGAACGTCCTCTTAGGTGAAAGGAAAGTGGCAGAATACCTCCAGGGAATTCCCTTCAGCATTTTGCATCGTTTCCAGCTGATTTAATATCTTAGAAATAAAGTATGCGCTTTGAAGCCCAAACAAGCGTGCCGTGGACGTTGTAAATGTTACTAATACGCGTTTAAAAGGAACACCCAGTTTCGCAGAAGTTGGAAATGTTAGAATTTCTCTGAAGGGCGAATTTTCTGAGAATTAACTTCGTTCTCTTTTGTCGCGTGAGAAGGGCGTGTGGAGGCGTGGCGCATTAATGGCGGCGAAGGAGAATGAGCCATATTTAAAAATAATTTTTGGTTGACAAATGACCGTGGTGCCGGTTAGGCTGTCATATTCTGAGATAAATAGGTATTACTTTATGCCACTTATCTGGACGTAATGCTAGAGTCACCGTTAGTGTTTTGGATTGATCAATTCAAATTCTTAAAGAGCTTTTACAAGACCATAACTAGTAGCAACTATTAAATTATTTGCGCAACAACCACTAGGCCTGATAATTTATCTAACCAATTTATGCGCCACCAATTGACACAAGATTTTTAATTAGGATTAGACCCATGTGGACAGTGGTTTTAATTTTCTAATGCATGGAAATAAAAATGAGTGAGCCGCACAGTGGGCCGACCTTTGCCCTTTCCGTGACCAAGCGGCGAAAAATTGAAATAAAAACTCATACTAAAAATATGTTGGTTACAAACTACCATCAAAACAGTACTCGAATTCACACTAAAACTTTTTGGAAAATATACTTGTTAGCATTCGAAAAACCGACGCAGTTTTCCAGTTCTGTTTCTAGTTAGTTAGCGAACTTTGCATCGGTATACCGGCGCTCGCATGTTAACATCGCAAAAGCTATCAGCTCTGTTGAAGAGAGCATGCACACGAGACGAAGATTCAGNAGATTCAATGTGCTGAGTTTACCAAGGGTAATCCTCTGGGACTCTAGTTTTTTAGCAAGATTATTTTATTGTGTATTTTTTTTTGTTCAGTTTTTACTCGAAGGAGTTTCAATGAGTAGATTAGTACAGTCGACAAAACATCAAACATATAGCGGTCAGAGCAGTCGCTTGGGTTTAAATTCCACATGAGGATTTTTTTTAGTTTTAAAATTTCTTTAATAAATTAGGTAATTCTACATCAATCAATTTTGTCAGTAGCCGTCACACGCTGCACTTGCCTCCGTTCCGAACCTTGCTGCGCCATTTTCTGTCAGTTCTTTGTGATATGTGTCCTGCCCATTGCCACTTCAGCTAGCTAATCTGTCAGGCTACGTCATCTTTGATGCGTTACGTTTCTTCTCATTGTATAGGCTTCTCGTTCGTTCTTTTCAGCGAAATGACGCGATGACCTCTACTGAAGGACAAAAGTTTTCCGCAACGACAGATCCTGCTTTGCCCGCATTCAGGAACTTCCCGGGAAGACTAGGTGGACTACGACCTGATGAAGAGTCTTCTCAATATTAGTATATTATGTCGTATGTGCCGATATCGCATAGCAGCGGCGCACTCACCCATCGCGTGTTCTGGATCACTGGCGCGCCTCGCGCCATCGCCTCCCGCTTAGGTGTGCCGCGACTCTAATATTATAAATGCTCATGGAGCATACATGGGCGTTTAATTTATGAAAGTGAAATAAATATTTGTTTTGAAAACTTAAATGCGTCAAATGAAATCGATACAAATATCATTAAAACAAATGTGATTTATCTGTCTGTGTATGATTTCATGTTTGACCGATTTTTAAACATTTCGGTAAGGAAACCGATTGGATTTTGGAAAAGGATATTAGATTAGTACATGATGTCAAAGATCCAAAGTAGTACAGAATCTCCTTATCAGGAAATACTCGTATTTTTGCTAAAGATTTTGATTCGTTGCCAAATCAAAGTTTTAATCAAATATAAGGTTGGATAAACAACATTATGAACGAAATAAAATATGTATAAAAGTGATTGTAAAATCGAGCAAAAATTGATTTTGTAGCCGCCTTTAGAAGGAATAAAGAGCAAGGAAAAGCCAAAAGAAATATTTCGTTACGTCAAAAGGAATGGGGGCAATTTGCGACAATCATAGATTTGCAGTAGAATCAAGTTTCTTGGAACGTTTCGTTCCGGTAAAGCCATTTATTTTTTTAGAACAAAAAGAGTTAGGAGCATGCAACTTTTTACTACTGATAATAGAGAGATTGACTATGGAATATCCGTAGCATAAAGTTGAATGATTTGACTTCTTGTGTTAAGTAACGTTGGTTGGTCGTGGCATCTCGTTTGAATAAAACAAATAAGGTATATATATCCATATTGTTTCTTTATTCGTCAAAGAAATGACAGAGACTTAATTATTAAAACATGTTCGACTTTAATTGTGTTGACTGAGTGTTGAGCAAGTGCGAATTAAATTACAAGTACATACAAATAAAAAATTACATACAAAACACAATAAAAACTGCGACTAAAGCAATATTTTCTTTGATTCCCGTGGTCTGTGCGCAACAATGACCCGCCGCTGTATTGTTTCTGGTTTTCCATAGACTTGGTACACAGTCGTTTTATAGGCGCGAGCAAACAGCTTCGAGCTAGGATTGTTTCAATGGAAAAAGTGTGCATTTCTATTGTTTCATTGAACTAGCTTGCTATTTTTCCAACATTTTGCTTGAGAAGGCAAACCTCTTTACTTTGCAACTTTATAATTTACTAGCTTTCCGCCCGCGGCTTCGCCCGCGTGGAATTTTGTCTGTCACAGAAAAACTTTATCGCGCGCGTCCCTGTTTCAAAAACCGGGATAAAAACTATCCTATGTTCTTTCCCGGGACTCAAACTATCTCTATGCCAAATTTCATCAAAATCGGTTGCGAGGTTTAAGCGGGAAAGCGTAACAGACAGACAGACAGACAGACAGACAGAGTTACTTTCGCATTTATAATATTAGTTGGGATTTAAAATACGTTTATTGGAATTACTTAATTAGTTACCTTTTAAATTAAGATTTTATTCAATGTGTTAAAGTAGGTACTGTAAAATACCATGAAAATACGTGCGAGCAGCTGTTTTGGCGTTTACATTTTGGCCAGTTGGCGGAGCTACTGCATAAGAGTAGGTAACGAATGTAGTACAGAATTTTTTAAGCGACGTTTAGGTAGTATGGAAGAAATGACACTTTAAAACAGTGTGCAACTAGGGTGTAACTTCTTATTAATAAGGGGGAATAAGTTTTGGCAATGACCTTATAATTTTACCTATTAATATTAATTACGCTTATTATATTTTGTCACTTTCCTCGAAACTCTTTACTTTCAGCCAGATAAGTTTCAAAATATTTATAAATCTGAAGGGAAACACAGTTTACAAACATTAATTACTGTGACAGCCGTTTGCGATTGGCGTCAAGAAAATTACTTTTGTTTCCCCGACAATAAGTTCTTTTCAAGTTTCTATTGATCGCGGAACAAAGTAATTGTATGACAGTGCTCCAAGATTTGTAATAAGCCCGAAGTTGAGCCAATAGGAGGAAGACAACGTCAGATAGCACTTATAAACACATAACGTTTATTACTTTAGCTACGTTGTTCTGGCGTATTCTTTAAGTATTTTTAATCTTTAGCAGGTAGGTACCTAATCTTATAGGACCACTACCAACCAGGCAACATGGAAAGAATTGGGAGAGGTCTATGTTTAGCAGTGGACGTCCTATGGCATAGATGATGATGAATCTTATAGGAATTTAGAATGCCAATTGGAATTTTTATAATTCCTAACTGATAAAATTTAGAATTCAAGAGCTAGTGTAGATTGCAAATGTTACCGTCATCAGTAGACCTTTGTAAATACCAGGAAAACGATTAATTTTATTTTTATCGTTTCCACTTCTCATCAGGTGAGATGCAGGCCAAGAGCTTCATCGTCGTGAAAAAAATATTACTGCACTTAAAGTCAATCAAAGTACCTACCTACTACTTTCTGTCATACAAAGCATTAATCCCAACTATCCCAACTAATATTATAAATGCTAAAGTAACTCTGTCTGTCTGTCTGTCTGTCTGTCTGTTACGCTTTCCCGCTTAAACCTCGTAACCGATTTTGATGAAATTTGGCATAGAGATAGTTTGAGTCCCGGGAAAGAACATAAGATAGTTTTTATCCCGGTTTTTGAAACAGGGACGCGCGCGATAAAGTTTTTCTGTGACAGACAAAATTCCACGCGGGCGAAGCCGCGGGCGGAAAGCTAGTACTAAATAATAGTGAGATCTTAAATACCGACTCATCCTTCCAACATCCTATGTGAAAGGGCATCGAATGTTTGATCGAGACCTTATATCGGATCAAAGGGCTCTAATGAACTTATTCTGCAGAGTCCTGAAGTTAAAAATGTGGCTCGTGAGTCTCTTCGGTGAATCAAAATTGTTTCAATATGTCACACATAAGCGGCTATAAGTAAATGTAGTTAAGGTTTAGATTTGTGTCCAATCATTGTGATGAAGTATGTTAAGTAACGCATAATGTTCCAGTATGAAAGTCTCAACTGAAAGCACTTTACCTATAAATACACCTAGGTATTGGTTTGTTGCAGAAATGTTTTTTTATATTGTTAAGATTAACACAAATGTTATTTATAAGAATTGTAAGTACAGGACGTCATTTACAGAATAATGTGAAAAGAAAAAGGTTGATTTTTAGTTGATTGCGTGTTAAAACCGCTTGGTTATTTCAGGAAAGTCCTTGGAGAGGTTTCAACTAGCGCTACTTTTCCAACTTTATTACCTTGGCTATCATTTGAACATTGATTAAGCTAGATTATCTTCTTTTACAACGAATAATATTTGCACAGTATGTTCTCTGGATCTGAACTTAATCAACCCAGTTTCTACGTAATGGAACCTATATTACCAGTCGTTATAAAGGCCCGAGATATTTTCGCACAATTCTTTTATTTATCCAGAGAAAGGGGACGCGTATAAATTGACATTAGCGCGAGTCATCACAGCCCCGTTTTATGGGCCAAGTAAACAGGCAGGTAAAAGGGAATTTAAAAGCTTGGGGATAATAGAAAACTGGAAAGCATTACGCTTGCTTTGCGTTTAAATATTCATGTTTACTGCTGTGCTAGTTGGAGCGAAAAATGTAAAGCAAAAGACGCCGAGTTTGGTTAATTTTCCGCAATTTCACTAAAATAACCGTTTTTAACGCTGGCGTTATTAAAATGGATTTTGACCGCAGTAACCGCATTCATTTAGGAATTACTTTCTGATTGATTCGCAGCTTCAAATATTAATGAATGGATTAAGTTAATTGAATTGATCAGTGGTTGC
This sequence comes from Ostrinia furnacalis, assembly GCF_004193835.3. NCBI lineage: Eukaryota > Metazoa > Arthropoda > Insecta > Lepidoptera > Crambidae > Ostrinia > Ostrinia furnacalis. The sequence goes on along the minus strand of NW_021131279.1, from coordinate 139,238 downwards.
TAAAATGAAAATATTATTAAGCAATTAGATTTTGTTTATAGTTAAAACGAAACAATTTTAATATTACTTATATCAATATTGTTGTAGTAAAAAATACAAAGTATGTAGGACTTCAAATTACAATATACAAAGTATGTCCTTTCCTAAAAAGTAATAAAAGCATCTGGCTTATACGAAATTTTTTCTTCGATTTTTTAAAATCCTTCTGCTGACAAAGTGCACCTATACAAAAGTTTCTTTATAACTTGGAAACTGGAATAAAATCCACGAAGAGGATCCGGTTAAAATTACCGTACCGTTGTTGCAGGTGGTGTTTGAAGTTAGTAAGAAAAACTTTGGAAACATTGAAGCGGAACTTATAGTATCTTTGTGGCAGCATAATAATTACAAAACTTGGTGAAAAGCATCGCTGTTATTTTAATTTTGAACAATATTGGAAACGGTAAAACTTTTTATTTCTTTTCCTCTGTGGTTAAGAATTTGTGAGAAGTGAAGAAGTGAGATACATACAATGCAGGCNCTGAGTAATTGATATAAATTTCAGCTTCATACCTCCACGCGTTCCTGAGAAAAAGGGTCTTGACAGACGGACGGACAGACGGACAACAAAGTGATCCTATAAGGGTTCCGTTTTTTCCTTTTGAGGTACGGAACCCTAAAAAAACTGACTCTAATTATATTTTGTATTCAATATTTGAAGTCAATTTTCAAGCCTGTGATACTGCGAGTGCGTAATCAAGTCAGTGATACTCTAGTAACATTACCCTCCAAGGTTCAATAATGCGACTGCATTTGTATAGAGTTACAGCTGCTAATAACTAATTCACTTATTTCCAGTAAGTGGGAACTTACTTGTGAAATATTATGTCATGCCACCTTTTCTGTTACTACTCCTAGTAACGTTTAACTAATGTTTTGTGATGTTCATCCCCAAAAAGTTCATCTATGTAAATTGTACTATGTTTGACGAAACGATATTGCCCGAATATACTCAATCCCTTAACGTTTTAGAATTGAAGTTGCAATAGAAAATTTGAGAAAATCTTATCGCGAATGCCATCTGAAATGACAGCCATTTGTTTGAACTGTTCCCGCAGTCATAGCAAAGATTTTCTCGCAAAGCGATTTTGATTCAGCTCTATTTGTCTCGCTTACTTCTTCTCGAAAGCTGGGATGAGGGAAAGTGACAGATAGATATATCGAGACCATTTTCCCTCCACGCCGCGTAGTTTCCTCGTAGGGTGTTATCACATTTACACGTCCAATTTGTATGCAAGGGCTAGTGTTCCCTTGGTTGTACCGCGCCGTTTCTGTGTCAGCGCGTGGAAACGTGAACAATCTTTTTGTTGTTACGTGTTTCTTAATCTTGGCTGAGAATATATTTAGTGAGGACGTAAAAGCTTCTAAATGTATGCACCCTTTTCAATTTTCTTCCATGGAGTGGGTAGCAACTGACGTAACAACCATGGTGTCAGTCTTCATGAGATGCCGGAGCATGAAAATACTCTTTTCTGACAACTGGGTTGAATAAAGCCTACTTACAGTTGTNAGGTAGTTATGTAAATACAAAGGAACAAATAAAAAACCAGTAAATTTTAACATTTCACATGTGATAGATAGATAGTAGTGCTCTAAATATCGATTTTTGAACGTCAATACCTAAATAACCGTTTGAGGTATATTTGTTACGGTCAAAGTGATAAATGTGAAAATTATGAATAATCGCCGGTTATTATGAATAATTACCGCATGATTTGGTAAATGTGATTAATATGAGGTCATTTTTGTGTGTATAAAACTAAATAGGCGGCTTAGGGGTGGCCCAAGGGCCACCCCCGCCGCACCTTAACCTATTTTTCACTTTAAATCAAAACATTATGTTATAGGCATCATGGAAAAGTAATATTATGCAAAAAACATTCCAAACTTATTATGCCAAATTATATTAATATATGTATTATGATATCAAAACGTTCAAAAGTTTGGCTGTACAGGAGCATGTACACAAGATGTTGTTCTCTTTTATNACAGTTGTGGGATATTAGATTAATATTCTAATCAAATTGGGAACAAATGGAGAATGTTTTTACTAGAGATGAAACGGATATCCGGTAACTATCCGGTAGGCCGGATATCCGGCCTAAATTTACAATCCGGCCGGATACCGGATAGTAGCTCACTATCCGGCTGGATACCGGATATTAAAACAACTACGACAATTTCCTATTAATAAAATAAAGTACATTAATCTTTGAGGTAAATATCAATAAAATGGCTTATAATAATGGCGGCTTTTATTTAAAGTCAAAAAATTTACAAAAAAGCCATATTAATATTAAGGCCTTTCAAAAACTAATTTCTTTTTTTGAGCTATTCACTAGGTGACAAATACATAAATATTATTATCTGTTAATGTCGAAATATTGCCAAATAAAATTAGTGATGTACAAGGCTCGAGGCTTCCGAGTCCTTTTGCCGAGAGCTCAGAGTCGTTTACAGGGCTCGCCTCGTTTGCATGAAGCTCGACGACTCGGAAGTCTTTTTTAGAGTTCGAGCCTTTTTTGGGGCTCGCCTCGTTTGTATGAAGCTTGGAGTCTTTCGCAGAGCTCGAGCTCTTTTTTGAAAGCCCAGTTAACTTTTGTGTTAAGATCGTCCTATTTAATAAAACTGCAGAAATTCTGATACCTACAATAAAATACATATTTGAAAAACGTTTTTCACAAAAGGACACAAATTAAATCAAATAATGACTACATACGATTAGAATTATAACTTTTCCCAACAAAATAAAATATAAGTAAATTTTAAGAATCTTATAACAAAAATCAATGTAGGTGATGTTTTTTTATTTTTTTCGAAGATTTGAGCTCTTTTGAAGGTTCGAGCTCTTTAGAAGGCTCGAGCTCTTTTAAAGCCTCGAGCCATGGCTCAGAGAGCTCGCAGCTCGGCTAAGCTCGGGGCACCGAGCCTACCGAGCTCACTGAGTCTTGCCATTCCGCCTCGAGGCTTCAAAAATAGGACTCGGACGCCTCGAGTCTTGTACTATCACTAAATAAAATAGGCGATCTTTTTTTCACTGGTGATGGTCTGATGACATGATGCAGTTCAGTCAAATTATGCAGCAAGTAAACTAATTTAATTTTCGCTATTCAATAACACACTCACGATGGCAACCGAAATCGCCCGAATTGATCTGCCCCCTAGACAAGTGGCAAAATCTGACATTCTATTCGGACGGATTCGATTTTCAAAAAGTTTGACTAGTCTAGTCTACTAATAGACCCACTGGTCGCGTTCGAAGCACCTGCGCGGCGCTAAACTCGTCACGACATGCAACGAGACAATGGGCCAAACTATCCGGCCGCCGGATATCCGGCTATCCGGCCTAGCAGCTGGCCGGATATCCGGTATCCGGTATCCGGCCAAACAACTATCCGTTTCATCTCTAGTTTTTACACTATATTTGCCCTACTTGGCATCCGACTCCAAAGATTCGAGATTGCTAAATATTGGTATGTAAAACAGCTCCAAATCCAAAATATTCAAAGCTATAATCCCTAAAACATAATAAATTAAACGTCAGAATCCGAACGGATATATTCCAAAGGCGCACGTAGATATTTCTAGAACATCAATTTCATATTCCAATCAAGAATTATATTAAACAGCGAGCTTGTGAAGTTAAACACTAATGAACATGCTGTGAGCCGTAAAATAACACGTGTGACGAGCGAATTTCAATTTAGGCAAATTTCGCCGTCGTCGATTAAACAGCGCATGATTACGAGACAGCCGGTCATTTCCGAAGCTGGCTTGATTAAAACAGTGATGTGCCCGGCTGAAATAAATCGAGTACGGCAAAATCGAACATGAATCGAAATGCAAATGACCATTATTAAATATTGTGATCCAATTTTTTGAAATAGTCTATGCCGTATTTTGGATGACGAAGAAGTTAGAAATAATAAAAATTGGTTTCGTTTTGCACTTTAGCAAATATGATAATAAATGAGATGCTTGGTACTGAACACAGTGATGATATCAAACTCATAAAAGTGCAATCGAGAAATTGAAATCTGAATATGCAAGCACCAATCCCCCAAATGATCCGATTTCCATCTAAAATAATCAAGTAAAAACTGTTTTCCAGAATCGGGTCAGCCGATACTGGAAGTGCGACTCAGCTCGCAGAATTAAAAAGCTCTTGTTAATGGATTCGCCCCACGTTTTGAATCAATACGCGTTAATATAAGAGGAACTCTGGCGTTATTCGATTACGTACAGATATTACAGATATTCCCTGAGGAAATTGAATTACCGAAGCGCCGAAATGGGCAATATTTTTTATTTGAAGGACCGATACTGCTCGGGCTTTGGTTTACTGTGGGCCTCTGAGCCTAATGGTGCGTTTAGATTTAGAGCAACGATTCCGAGGGTCAGTTGATATAAATAGCGAAATGTAAATGATGCGAACCTCATTATAGCCTTTGTGAGAAGATTAATGTAATTAATAGCATTGTAATTCTTTCCAATAGGATTAAAGCGGTGGGCAGTTTAGATACGTGCAATATTTTACTCAATGATCTCTACTCGTATAATAACATTACGTTCTTAGGCGTTCTTAAAAACTTATTCGGACTTCTTGGTTAAACTAATCACTCCAATTGAGTCTATTCTTGTTTGTAGATTCATACTTGAGTGTTGTTTCATAATGCAATTAAGGCAAGCCTAAAACATATAAAAACAGAGTATTCAAATATTTAGTAAAAGCACCATTAACAAAGGTTTCTCAATGAGGGCTATCGTTTTTATACTTAACAGTTGGCACCCCTGGCGATTGACAGGACCTTACTCTACAGTGGCGCCATCTTGATGAGTGCAAATGCGATAGTCCTCCTACCACTTTAGCGCTCATCAGTTGGTGCCACTATCTTCGCTACTAGCAAGTGACAGGACCTTACTCTATAGTGGCGCTAACTGGTGAGCGCTAAAACGATAACCCTCATTGAATATTCTTCGNGTTCTTCTTCATCAATTGTGTTCCACTGAGTCACTATACCATTACGTAGACAAACTGCTCAGATGTAAACACGAGTTAGAATATTCTAACGCTGCCTAAACAATGTCGGTGACAAAGTCTCCAACAGAATTAATTTGTCAAATGTGGTTACCTCTAATGAGACAGTGTCGTGTGTTGCTACATGATTTATTATTGACACTCGGGGTATGCATTAATCAACGTGTTCCTGTTCAATACAACCATCTGTTATTTCGGACGCCATTTTCATAATCTGCTCATTGGCGTTGTCGTTTGTTGTGAAGCTTTTCATTATTTTGGCACAACAAGGGAAATTTAAAACCTTTTGTGGTGGTGATAAGTAAGAATTTGCAACAAAATTGTTTAGTATAGATATACACTGTCGCTGTACAAAGGGTTATCATTAGTGTGCCTGCTTATTACGTGTTAACAGGAACAAAGGATCTGGTGATTCTAAAATGATGTTCATTTTCTGTGTGTAAGAGGCAATTATACACAATTTTCTATGAAGGCAATGTGGGTAATGACCAGGGCGAACAAATTTACTTACTTACAAAGCTTTACCTACTTTCCCCCTAAGTACCTTCCCTTAAAAAGAATTGTCTACATACTTAGTGACTAAAAGTGTCTTCGCTAAATCAGCGCGGGGGTGTCGATTCAGTATCGAATTTTTTTATGACCGCGCAAATTTTAGCGGAGGCCTAAGGGCTATAAATAGGAAAGAACAAAAGATTACCATAAGTTGGGCATTACCATTTCTGTTTGTGACTTCAATTTAGGCATAAAACAGAGCTGCCACAAAAGTGCCCTTAACTTATGTAGGTAGAGCCGTGATATATGCGCCTTCTGACGTATCTCCCAGCTACCAAAGTTTCTAACAGACAAAAGTTTTGATAAGGGTGTTGTGACCCGGCCCGCTCTGCAGGGCGTCAATTACTTACTCGGACATCGGGCTCAAGTGGCTGATATAGGACCGGATTTCAAATCAGGCCGATATGGGTGGCATTTCATTGAATCAGTCCCTTTCGGTAGCTTCTTTTGATTGGGATGTCTCAATGAGAATCGGGCTTTGAGCTCATCCGAATTTTCGTGACGTAATTTTGGTCTTTACATGGTATTTATAGGTTTGGTTGTACAGACTGAAGCATCTTCTGTGGTTGGAATATGTGCTATTTTGGAATAAAATTGATAAGTCTGATATGTTGTCAACTTTACCTATTTACCTCGAAATTCTAAGGAGGTAATCATATAAAAAACTTGTGAAATTTCATCTCAGTAAGTTTAAATCTGCTTTAAAAGAATCATAAAAACTTCAATTCAAAATTCTCTCTAGATCCTTTAAAAATTTTCGTATACCAAATTGTTTCCAACGTGAAAGTGTGAAGCGGGCTAAATAAACTTAGATTGGAAAATAAAGATTTATGGCCTCAACGAAAATATTGACACTAAACTTTTCTATTGTAAACTAAGTGAAGCATTTACGTCCATTGAATATTTTATGGGCGGCCGCTTTTAGGCTACAGATTATATTTTATGGAGACATACATTTAATGTGCGACAGACATAATACCTAAATCCTATGGAAGTAAGGGTCTTTTTCTGAGAACATACATAGAGCTAGTACCGTTATAAGAAAAAGAGATGGCGGTAAGTAAGTAAATATTCGTTTTGAAAACCGATTTGAAATGGTTTCAAAAATGAAGCCTGTTTATCATAAATTATACAGTTGTTATTGAATAAACAAAGCCAATTTTATTCTTAAAGTCTGACCCATAAGCTTGCAAATTGCAAGTAAAGTAATATTTTCATATTTGTTCAGGTATGCTCGCTACAGCTGTAAACCAGGTCCCAGGTGCGTTACTATAAAGCAGCTACATTATAGAGCTGGTGTAAGCTTCTTGCGAGTATAAAGTAGTTCAAACACAGCGACAGTGTGTTGTGTGTCTGGTGACCAGGCATCACAAAGCATTCGGGATTATAAGGAGTTCAACAAAAATATGGAACGTGAAGATTTCTAAATGAACTTTGAAATAATGTGCATTTAAAAAAATTTACTATGCTTCGGAATATCTAGTAGTGTTACAACTTGACATTCGACTGGATTAAAACGTGACAACGGTCATACAAAAATTGATTAATTCAAAAGGCTGTAGAATCAATGACTTTACTTATATCCTGTAAAAGGAAGCCAATAGAAACATATTGTTTTCAGTGACAGGAAAAGTGAAGTTTAAACTTCAATCTAAAATATAGTAGGAATACAAAGCTAAACAGAACTTAAATAATCACCTCATCATCAATACAAAAATGTACTTCATCTGAAACGAGTGAGAATAATATTGTCCGTAATACAATTTAATGTATGGTCTCACTACTGCACACCACAGGTAAACACACGACCCACCATGGGACGGCCGTACCAACTTATATTAATTCCATACCAAGTACACGTATGAATTCCAGTACTTAGAGTAATGAGAACTGCGAAGTAAGGCGAATGTGCAGTGCATTTTATGTATGCCACTTTTAGTTTTAATGCACCGTTGATTGCAAGACGTCGAGCCATTTCTATGTGAATTTTTATGACTTTAATTATAGTAATTAACGAATCCGCTGAAGGATTAAACCGAATAAATTCAGTAGTACACGCAAATACGTTAATAAATGTCTAAGAAGACTGTACTTATGTAGTTTCGAAAAGTTTTTTTTATGGATAACAAGGCAGGTAGGTATTTGACCACAATTGCACCTGATGTTAAGTAAGATGCAGTTTAGTATGGTACGGTCCACGGACGACGTTATAGGTAAAACATTGTTATCTTGCATCAGTATCGATCTTGCTGNTCAGATCATCCATGGCTTTTTCTAATGTTATAATATGTTGATTTGCAGTCTTGTGTTGCTGATTCATCAAATCTTCAGTCCTCTTTAAAAGATTGTTTTCTGCTTCTACTATGGAAGTCTGATTTTTCCATAAATTCAATAAATGTTTCTGGTTCTCACGCAGTAACTTGATATCTTGTTCATATTGTTTTGCGAAGCGGTCATCTAATACGCCAAACAGGTCGCCGGCTAGGTTTCCAATTGCATTGATAAAGCCGCGTCGCGTGCGCCTCGCGTGCTTAGCACGAGCTCGAATTTGCTGATTTACTAACAGGTGATTATAGTACTCGAGTTCCGTAAACTGATGACGCAGTTGTAGGGTTATTGCACTACATTGAACTTGTTCCCTTGTTATCACTCCGCATGATTTTTCTAATGTTTGTAAGTACTTTTCTAAGGCTTGTGTTCCTTGCCAATATGGTTCCATATCAAAGTATGTCACGAGTTTCCATTCGTCTTTAATCAACTGCATGTTGGATAACTTGTCGAAGTATAGTCCTTGAGTATCCTTGAACTTGGTTATGTTCACCAAGCCATGTGAACTTGATATGAAGGTCATGAACATCAAAAATGTGGTAAGTAGGGTGGTAAACGAGAATTTCTTGCTTCTCTGTCGTCTTGTANACAAGGCAGGTATTTGACCACAATTGCACCTGATGTTAAGTAAGATGCAGTTTAGGATGGTACGGTCCACGGACGACGTTATAGGTAAAACATTGTTATCTTGCATCAGTATCGACCTTGCTGTTTGCGTGGTAAAACAAACTTTTCTAGGCGACTAGTTCTTTATTGATCAAACTGACCTAGTACCAATACTATCTCCATTCCAATATTATTTGTTGTTTATAAAGAAGTTAACGACAAGGCTTTGGTACCATCTATTTCTTGGTACGGGGGCTAAAAGCTAAATATATTATCTAATACCCTTGAGAGTGAAGTAAATTAGTAGGTGTTGTTGTGTATTATGATCTTGTTAGTATCGATCGGGAGAATAATTGATAACTGCTGTCAGCCTTTCGTATTGATCAACGGGATAAATTCGATTTATTATCCTTATTGGATTAGAGGAGTTGAGGGTTAAAGTGAAGCGATCCGTTAGGAGAGTTTGACACATATTTGTTTAGTGATTGAATTTTTCACTATCGCCATTCTGATGTAGCGTTATTTAAGCTAATAACTTTTTGAAATCAGGCTTTTAAGAAGCGTCTCTATACGTCTTATCCCTACCACTGACTGATTCTTGAATCACTCACTGAGTCTTGACTCACTCACTGAGTCTTGACTCACTGAGTCTTGACTCATTAGAAGATGTGCAACTGTCAGCAGCATTGAGAGTGAAATTATTATTTGGCCCAATCAAAAAAGCGGAAGGGCACTTAGCACTTTTGTTTTAATGTATGTAAAAATAAATTACCTTGGAGATCTTTTTTGACAAAGACTGTTTAAATGGGGTGTGGCGACTCATGCAGTGCTCATATCACGACCTTTCCAGGTGTTTGAAGACGTGTTCATTTCATAGACGTATTGGTGATTTCTATGTATATTGTGAGTCGTCCTTACTTATCTTAAGACTTACCATCATTTATAAAAGGGTAGACAGTCCGAAGTTCGGCCTCGTAGGCTTCCAATGAGATCGCTGGAGCTATCGGTGGCACGTAGTCATCTTCTGGAGACCGTTCCGACCCGTAACCCTGGTCGAAGCCAGGGTCTTGGAGCTTCCATACTGGTTCTGCTTCTGATCCTGAAACAAAAGGTATTTTGATGTAAGTATAATTTCTCATAGTACACAAGACAAGTAGTTCGACTCCCGTCAACTGATGCCGCTGGACTATTTAGGTGAATGCTTACGCAAGCATTAATGAAGGGCTGGAGGTTTGGGATACTTAGCTCAACTGGAGGGGCTACGAGATTGTAAGTGATTGTAAATAAAATAAAATAAATAAAGTAAAAAATTCATATGGCACATTAGTAAAATCTGTGGTTCTAAAAAGCCAAAATCAATATTAACAATGCATAGTTAATTTATTTAAATTATAATTTGTTAATCAATCCTAACACAGTCACAACGATGTTGTTCAAAACGTTGGATAGGTACAGTTTCTCAAGCTAGATACTTAATAAAGTAACAATGTACAGCCAGTAACAAATCTCTCCAAGGAACGGGAAATTTTCGCGTTTCTGAACAAAACAAACAGTATCCAGATGTTGGTTTAGCGGCGTCCTCTGCCTTCACCAATTTATTTAATGTCGCTGATACTGCAGTTGGATTTTAACACAGATTTTCACAAATTAAAATCTGCATAATGGAACACTATTGGTTACAATGTAGCGCATTAAACTAGCAAATTCCTAGAATACAAAACTATTATTGAAATGTTTCTAGGAACGTTTACTTTTAATTATCTTTGTTGGCTTGATTTTTAAAACCTCTAAGCTTTAATTTTCATGTGATAGGTATGTGTGAGTTCAATAGCAAATTACATTGGATATGGTTCTGGATTTGGAATAGTATAACGGATACAAAATGACGAACCCAATTAGGTAGATAATTTAAAAACTTTATTTGAAATAAGTATGGTCACTTACCTACGCTATATCGACCGATACATTTAGCGGTTACATCAACGCTTTCCTTAAAACTGTTCGGTATTTTTTTTTGGTTTTTATTCCTAAGAACTAAGTGCTTAAGTATCGTTTTTCTTTGTTTATTTGTTTCAGTCATGTTAAATAGGGACCTACCTACGTAATATCAGAGTAAATACAATTTTTTCTATGGTAATACTTAGTTTAAAAGCTAGTTATTTCACCGCGCCCCACATTAGCCGCCCACGCATATAAGCAGTTATTCTTTGACCTATTACAAGTAATGTAACATAATGAAGTGTAGTTTGGAGCGCATAAGAGAACGAAGGAAAGGAACGGCTTGTAAAATATCGGTTTGCGTGTTCCGGGTTAGTTAGGGGTTTCCCTATGTCAGTGGTTTCCAAACTTGCTGGTAATTTGAACTAAAGTTGCGGTATCAGTAGTCCCCCTCAAAAATCATATTGAACCATTCGGGGGATTAGTGAGACCCTTAACTCGGTCAAGAGGCAGAAATATGTATTATGTATTTATGGCAAACGGCCATCAAAATTAAATTAAATTAGGATTAATGCTGAAAGACCTACAAAATTACACATTTTTTTGTCATGCCTACGTTGGTAAATGCTTGGTTCGTTTCACAGAGCATGGCCGGCGATTCCATGCTCTGTGGTTCGTTTGGAACAACGCGCAATAATTTTGTTTCTCGTTCCAAATTCACGCATGCTTTATGAAGATACAATGCAACAGCAACCCAGGGGGTGGCGTCACGCAGTTTGAAGACCACTGGCCTAGAAATAGTGCCGGCGTTGCTAACATTGATTTATGTGGCTCGCACCATACTTTCCGACTACATTGCTATGGAAACTGCATTTTCAAACCAAGTGAAAAGTAAGTGTAGTCAAGAAAATTTTACTGCGTGTACGAATTTTGGATTAATGTAACTGTTTTCATTACAGAAATTGTTAATTTTATTGTATTTACCTACCATGTAAACTTACAAAAAATACGGAAGATTCGACAGCACAGTGCCTAGATGGTCTATAAGTATGTATTAACAAGTATGCTAGCAGTGGCGTAATTAAGAGTAGGCGCACACCGTTGATTTTTCGTCGGCCGATAGTTTAGTCGGGCAGTTGATCAGTATGGGCATGTATGGGAGTGCGCACACTACGCCGATTCGATTTGGACGATTCTTCATACAATTTAAAATCGGGCACAACTATCGGCCAACTAAAAATCAACGGTGTGCGCCTACTCTTAGAATTATTTTAGGTAAACAAAGTACTTAAAAGGCCATTGATTTTCATATAAAGACCGTGCCCGTTAGCTAAGTATTTGTACTGTTAAGGGATGGTAGGTAGGTAATTTATCGCTTGATTTACAAAATGCAACGTATGCCTAACCTTTGTAGTGTACTGTTAGTAAAGCTGGGTTGCCTCCGGTTATCGTTATAGTTACGGTTAAAATAAAGTTGCGGAACTCAGCCTTATTCTTATTGAAAAGAAGAAGAGGACATCGTTACGCATTTCTTTTACGTTATAATGAATCCGATTCAGCATTATTGACTAGTTTCGGATGTATGTCCCAGTTAGTCTGCTCATTATTGCGCTGACTAATGTCCCGTCCCGGCTGAGCTACTAATGGACGATCAATCTTTTTGTCTGTATATACGGAGAGCATTTGTTCATCTGTGGATGCTTAGGTACGTTTTGGGTAAGGAAAGAAAATTGGGATTGTGATATTTGTTGTATCGAATAATAATGTGTAAAAAAAAGATTATTTTATTGTGTTTTGACAGCTTAAGAGAATTTTTGTTGCTTCCACGAATATACTCCAATGAGACTAATAAACAAAACTGCAGACAAAAAAAGAAAAAGCACATAAAATTATATCATGTTGTCACATTTTTGCTATTCTCTAGTTTTGGTAAATCGCCAAGAGAATACTATTTCTTGGACAAAAACTAGGCTGTTTTTATCACTAATTAAAAATGATATAGCGTCGTACTCACATAAACCATAAAAATACAATTTCTTGCAAAATATGGGAAAATATTGAAATTATATCATTAGAAAAGCTTTGCAGTTTTCTTAAGAGGCTTGAAATGACATAAAGCTAAGTAATTTTAAGCTAACCTTAGTGCTTGATACCTAATCGGGGTGTTTGGTTTTACTTAATTTTATAATCAAACATGTTAATTGCTCTTTACAGCTAAATCGTGAATTAACTTTCTATCTGCTCAATAAAAAGTACATATTGAATGAATGCAGAAAAATAATAATGGGGCTTTTCGTAAACAGTTCTGAAAACATTTACTTTCTACGGAATGTTATTGTGCATATTCATTCGGACTAATATATTTGAGTTTCGGATCCATCTCCCAGCCCGTTTATTCAGCCATACAGTAATCAACGCTCCACACGAAGCTTTATTTCAACAGACATAAGGGTATAAATGCCTGAAAGTTTTCCCATTGTACGAGATTGGTACGAAATCTGTAAGCCGTTACACGCGTTGCTTTGGTATGCTAACTCATGTATAGCTGAGATAAAAGACGATGGGAAATATAAAGACCCGTTCAAATGTTAGCGTCAAAAAGCTGAATTTCCAATATGTGTAATCTATTACCAATGGGCCCCGCTTTGTCCAGTGACAAATTACAATTCGAGAGTAAACGTTGTGGCGTCATTGCGACTTTTATGGCCTATGTGATTTTGTTGAAAAATAAAAAGTAAGTTATGCAATTTAGATCTACCAACTGTCATAGGAAATGTTTGCAACGTGTCGTTTATTGGTCAAACAGAACACATCAGTGCAGTGGCGTAAGGTGACCACCCGCCCAAAGTAAGCCTAGGCGCAGACCATCGATATTTCGTCGGCCGATAGTTTAGTCGGGCAGTTGATCAGTATGGGCATGTATGGAAGTGCGCATATTACACCGATTTGATTTGGCCGATTCTTCATACAAATTAAAATCGGGCCGAAATTATCGGCCAACTAAGAATCGGTGGTCTGCGCCTAGTCTAAGGGTGTTTGATTACAGCTTGTTTGGAACCAAGTCGTGTTTAAAAGGACGAATTGTTACGGCAAACGTATTACGTCATTTTTACGCTATAGTAAATGCAACCTCAGCCTATTTCCCGCTCACAAAACGTCTTGTTCTCCTACCCAACATACATTCAGCTCACAAATACGCCAGATTACTTATCATAACGGCGCTCGCTCCGCTTGATTTACACCTGCGCAGCTTCCGTGAATAATGGATCGGGTGTTATGAACGTTTTTTATTTAGTTCTTGCCGTGAAATATGGACGCCTCGGTCCGGGACGCGACGCCATCAGGGCGAACCATTAGCCTGTGGATGCGGGAATTTATGCAATGGATCCAAATGCTTTCGGGAGTTATGGTGATGGTAGGATACTGTTAGAAGGCCAGGGAATTGAAAAATGCTACTAAATGCTAGGAATATTGAAGATACTTGGTTCGGGACGTGACGCCATTATATCAAAGCCATGGACGCGGGAATTTATGCAATGGATCCAAAGGTTTTCGAGAGTTATGGCTAGCGATGGTACGATACTGTCAGAAGGACAGGTGCTTGGAAAATGTACCTTAAATTCCAGTAATAAGAAGAATATCTAACTGTTACTGAATACTGTTTGTCAAGTTGACCCCTTATACTGGTGGATACTTAACTGGTCTTAAAACAATACTGTAATACTTTTTGTCTCAACGATTATGGCGGGATTTTATAACAATTTTAATTTAACAAAAGCTTCTAAGATAGGAAACAGTTTCAGAAGACCATCAGAAGTGACATGAGCTGTAATAATTTTGCAATAAAAATATTACCAAAGGGGCAATTTTTAGGTAGGTACCTAATATTTAGACCACAGACGTCTATGGCAGTTCATAAATTCTAGCTGACTGTTAAGTACAGTCCGAGCCAGAATAGAAAACCCATCAATCAGGATCCGCTACCGCTTTTTACATGAATAATAGTAAAAATCCTAATCCTCGACCTAAATTTCTGGTCCAGAAGTTTCTTATGTAAAAAAGGTAGAGCCAAGGAAGGGTATTTCGTTTTGAAATTCAAATACTTGAGGGAGTGAAATACGACGCCACGTGGTTGAGGCTGCGAATATTTTTAAATAAAATATTGAGAGTATAAAGTACCTATAACAAGTATAGACGAAGTCACGTCAAGGTAAGTACACGTAAATAGTTTGAATTTGTGCAATTTTGTCAACAAAAAAAAAAAGTTTGGTGTAATGTCGACTGTACCAAACTTCGTTCTGTACTGTACTGTACTGTACTTCGTGACAAAATCTAAAAGAAAAATGTGGCAAGTTAGGTAATTAGGGTAATTATTAAGTTCTTTGGAGTATTGGTAAGTTAATAATGCATGGGAGCGGTTATTAGTTTTCTATTTGTTGTTATTTGTTGTACCTTTTCAGTTCTGGCAAACAATAATTAAACATAACGTTAAGCTCATAAAATCTTTTGCATTTTTATCAGAATAATAGTTACCCATAGCGTGACACAAAAATGAAAGCAACCGTCAAACCCATGGCATGGCATTTCATTAAAGATTAACTAATAAATATTTATTTGCGTGAAATTTAACAAAAAAAAATTGTGATGTTCTGTACATAGCGACTAGTGTTACATTCTATCTTTGTACACTAGTGCGTGTACAAACAATATAAATTACCAATTTCTATGTCCATGTACGTTTGGAACTCTACCTAGCGCCGGGTTCGCACGCACGTCTGACTTTTTTAATTAAACCTGTTCCCAAATTGCTACAGCTTTTACAATGTTTGGATAATTAATAGAGTTTGTATATGTTTTGAGCTCTATTGGGAGTTTTGAACTAGTTACTCGTGTGTGTAAAAGTTACCTGTGAAAAGTTTTGAATTTTCATTTACAAAATGAAAATTCATAAATCAAATAGGTACGAGCGTTCTAATTAAAATGTAAATAACATTCTATTCGAATACATGAGTGTAAAACTTTATGCAATCATGTAGTGCGTAGAAAATGGTAGATGAAATATTATTTGTTAAAATTACCTGCTTTTTAATTCCTCGATGCGCCTAAATCTTGTGCTACGTGCTTCGTGGTAGTTGCAGAATTAATTATACCTACTTGTTAAAATATACGGATAAAACAAACTGTGAAATAAATCATTATATTTACAATTTTATTGTAATAAAAAAAACAATCAAGACGTGAAAATTCAAGAGACAAGAGCTCAAGAAAAACAAAAGAAAATCGATATTGGTAGTCGAAAAAAGAATGTAGTTTTCTTCGTGGCCAGTGTCGCGTGGCCAACATCTAACTTGTTCGTATTAAAATAACACAGCTTTAACTTTTTTTATATTTGTATGGAGGTTTTATATCGTTTAGGAACTTCCAAACACAGCTGGCTATACTGCATCGATTCTACATTAAACTACAAGTTCAACGCAGAATGGGGGCGAAACTTTAACAATACCCGTATGTTTGGACGGCAGATCAAGCTTCACACTGTGGTCTCTATACATATTATAATAAGTATTGTTTTTCAACATACTAGACTGTTGCTAAACTTCATAAGTATAATATCAGCAAAACAACGAAGCGTGTAGTTTTGTCTAACTCAGTAATAGGGGGTACAACAAGTACAGTCCACCATACATTTTAAAAGGAAAATCGCACTTATAGTGACTACACAGGATGCTATATTTGTGCCGTCGTCTGTACAAGTACACAAACAAGAGTAAACTTGCCCAGTTATATTCAATAGGGGGTGTCCCAATCTGGGGACGTGATAAGAGTGAGAATGGGACACTGACGCCTTGCTGTCTGACTTGTCTGAATCTGTTAAATGTTTTACTGTATGGAAACAGAAAATATAGAAGGTTATGCTTTTGGGTCAAGCAGAAATTGGAGTATGTATAATATGAAACTTTATAGCATATTATTATCAAGATGTAAGCAGAATTACATAATATTTTATTTAATTTATAATTATGCTGTAGGAAGAATTTTTATGAAATATTATGAGAATGCGCGCAATGAAGAAACGCTCTTTAAAAATAATTTAACCTACTTACCTACTAGAATTTAAATTTCTGTTCATTATAAGTTTAAAAATACTCATAAGTTATTTGTCATTTACTTTGTAATGTTTGTTTAACAGCAGATCTATGTTACTTTACTGAGACAACCCTGTATTTGCCAATTTCCAGCCGTAGCAAAAATTATGTAGACTATTTGTNCGTGACGACGTATCCAGTACTTAAAGAGAAAATTACACTTTACGAGGCGTTCAAGCAAAAGACAAAAAAGCAAGATGCTACAAGACGCGATTCAAGACCGAAACCTGCGAAAGTGATATATCCTGTAACATCAAAAGTGCAGCCACGATGCTACAAGTGCGGCGAGTGTGGACATTTGTCGAGTAATTGCACGAGAGGCGTCAAATGCTTTCGTTGCAATTCATACGGCCATATTGGAGCAGAGTGCAAACGGTCGTCGAGCGCGGAGGTGAGTCATCCATCGACAAGCGGAACAAAGACCGAACGAAAATCGATGTTCGTTCACGGCTTCGATCGGACGACGCTAGGTGGCGCTGACGCAGCGAATGAAGCAAGTCGTATTTCCGATGACCGAATGACGAATCGAGAAACGTCAATGTCAACGAACGACGCTGACCGAATGATGACCCGAGAAACGTCAATGTCAACGTCAACGTCAGATTACTCAAGCGGTTCTTCACTCATTCAGTGTCAAGATCGGCGTAGTGTCATGAACATAAACAATTGCGATGTTTTCCACAATAAATCAATTAAAAATGCGAAATTATGCGGTCACGAGGTAAAGTGTTTAGTGGATACGGGCAGTGATTTAAATTTAATCAGTGTCAAACTGTTTAATAACATAAAATGTCATGTTTCAGATTTCGAAGGAGAGAAAATGTCTCTCATAGGATTGGGATCGTGTAAGGTGCACTCATTTGGTAAGTTTACAGCTAGTTTAGTTATCGATGGTCACAAGTATCATGTTTCTTTTCACGTGATTCCCACAGAGGTAATTCCATATCAGGTTATTTTAGGTCAACCATTTTTAGTAAACACAATAGTCATTGTTGACAGAGGCGAAGTTGAGGTTAGGCCACAGTTTTATGACAGTTCATATCAGATGTGTATGTTTTCTAGCTGCGAAGAACAGAGTGAAATCCCAGTTATCCAAGAGATTATCGACAGTTACAAACCACTGAAAGTGAAAGAAGCACCAATCAAGTTGAAGATAGTGTTGAAAGATGACATCCCAGTTTCACAAAGACCACGAAGATTGGCTTTGACCGAAGAAGCATTGGTGAAAGAGCAGATTGATGAATGGCTAACAAAAGGTATTATTCGACCAAGCTATTCGGAGTATGCTAGTCCTCTTGTGATAGTGAAGAAGAAAGACGGGAAAATAAGAGTCTGCGTAGATTACCGGAAGATAAACCAAAAGATGGTCAAAGACGAACATCCATTGCCAGTGATTGACGATCATATCGACAAGCTGNAACTCGCATTCGTCAGTTCAGTCGGTGGTTTCGAACGGTGCGTTTCGTAAAAACAATAATCAATGAAAAGTGGAAAACTTGTGAACCATGACATAAAATACTTGTAAAAGCGGTTATTACATAATGTGAACGTGTATTTGTGGATTTCAAATCGAGTTGTAAGAATCAACGTGAAATATAACCTCAAAGTGTGTTTATAAAGTATTCGTAATACGGGAGTAATTCTGTGAAATATAAATATTTACTTTTTGAGCTCAAAATGAACGATTCGGCACGAAAAAGTAGAGGCAATGCCCGAAAACAGATTTTAACTGCATTGTTAGGTAAGTTTAAGTAGTTAAAATAAAAAATAAATTAAATAAACATCGTTAACACTCCCTCTACTCTAATAAGGTAACTCTACATTATCTTTTTAATGTTATTATCGCGATTTCGTAATGACTACGCTTCTTTGTAAGTTATGGAATAAAATATTTAACTCAATAATAATTTAATCAATTAATTACAACGGAACTCTACTTCAACGCACTTGAGTTAAGGTGAATGTAGCAGGATGGGTAAAGTTTTTTGTATTACAGGACATCGACATGTTAAGTAACTACAAATATTTTCGCGCAATTTCCACATTAATAGTAAATAATCTACTTACTACTACTCAATACCGTAAACCAGTGTTAAACGCTAGATTACAGAATCAATATGAGTAAGTAGAAGCTTATCAAGCAATTATATGGATTTTTATTTGATTTAATAATAAAGAATTTCAGGAAAAGAAAAATTTTCAGTTCCGAATCTTAATACTCTGCCTAATAGAAGCATCTAGCATAGTATATTCGTTTTCGATATAGACTCGTTAGAATCACTCTTAAAAGCGACGTTACTGTCAAACAATCACGAATTATCCAGACATCCTGTATTTCAAATTCCGGTGGTCTTTCTCTATGGCTTAATGCATTTGGACAAGTCATTAAGAGAGAATGTATAAGTGCATGGTTTTTGGTATTTTAATTCCCAAATCGATTATGGGTTTTCAAGCTCGATTAGTGCTTATCGTAGGATTTTAAACCAATAATTAACAATATAAATAGTTAAATAAGTACCTACTTATGTAATGCCTTCTATCTTCCCACTTCCTACTAATATTTTTTTCGCCGCCTGCCACCGTGCGGTACGGAACGTTTATTATTTTGCTTACACAAACAATTAAGTTTTGAGCTGTTAAATCTTACGTTTACTTAAAGATTTTAACTGTAAAGTGTGAACCAGTGCATATTGTGTCCAAAATGTGTGTTAACAGAGGTGAATAACAATATCCTGAAGGTTTTTAATCAATTAACAATATCGATCATACCGAAAGTTACCGTCGTTAACTTTATACAGTGAAGTGTTTGGCTGCTACGCGTAAGCGACGTCGATCTCACGGCGCTTAGGACCTTTTTCCCGCGAGCTTAAGCTTGCTTGTTGACGATCGCACTCACTCAGCGCACAAATAAGACGTTCTTGCAGACTTTTGTGTGTTTGGATTTGCACAAATTACCTACCATGAATTGCGCTGGATGTGATAGTCGTTTACTCGACAACGAACATTTAAAATGCAACACTTGCACCTCATTTTTCTGCCTAGCGTGTCTGAGTATTAATAAAGGCAGCGTTTCTGATATCGACCCAAAACAACTAGCCAAATTGAAGTGCCCTTCCTGCAGCAACGTTACGAGACGCAATAACGACGATAGCTCACCTGTGCGCCCTGGTCATATGGGCGGCATGCTAAAGCCTAACACCACTGGTATTCAAACAAGGAACAACAAGAAAAATATTTCTACCCCGGAGCAGTCTCCTCAAGTGAATTATGACGCAACTCAGCATGCTATTTTGGCGGAGATAAGAAGTCTGAGATGTGATATGAACAAACAGTTCGAGAGTCAGCAGGCCAACCTTGACAAGTCGAATGCTATCTTGTCAAGCCTACAGAAGGAGGTACTGGATCTTGGAGCCAGGTTTTCATCCATGCGGGCTGACCTGGATGGAGCAATTGAATCTATACAGTTTTTATCGGATCATCACGACACTCAATCCAAACTCAATAGTGATAATGTGACCACGATTTCAAGGTTGCTTAAGGATAATATGACATTGCAATCCCAGGTATCGAGCATAAACGCTAAATTGTCACAAATTGAGCAGCAATCAAGAGAATGCAATATTGAGATACAGTGTGTACCGGAATTCAAAAATGAAAATCTGCTTACGACCTTTCAACAGCTCCTGAAAATCACATCATGTGAGCTACCCAACGCAGACATCGTGTCCTACCACCGTGTTGCCAAGATAAATTCCGAGTCGGAACGCCCTAGAAACATTATTGTTAAACTCTCGAGCACTCGTGCGCGTGATCAGGTGTTGGCTGCAGTTAAGGTTTTCAACAGACAAAACAAGAATAACATGCTGAATACCAGCCTCCTAGGAATCGCCTCCGAGAAGCGACCTATATATGTAACGGAACATTTGTCACCCTCAAATAAGCAACTACATGCCGCTGCTAGGGCATTCGCTAAAGAAAAGCAATATGAGTTTGTGTGGATTCGAGGCGGACGCATTTTTATTCGTAAAGACAGTAACCATGCTTCTGTACTAGTGCAGAATATTGAATTTTTAAAAACATTAAAATAATTGTAATAAATTGTAATAACAATAAATACACCTACTTGCATGATTTTTTGAGTTATCATATTTAAATTCAATTTAAAAATTTATTACCAAAATGTTAGNTGTCAGGAAGAAGAGATCTCACATATTACAATCACGACAGGAATTCCACGTGGCAACGGTCAAGTCGAAAGAATGAACCAGATTATAATTTCAACTTTAGCTAAAATGTGTATAGAAGAACCCACACACTGGTACAAATATGTCAGCCAATTACAGAGAGTAATTAATAGTACTTACCAGCGATCTATCAACACTTCACCATTCGAACTACTTACTGGAACTCAGTTGAGATTAAAAGAAGATCTGAAAATATTAGAATATCTAGAGGAAGAGCATCGGAAGGAGTTTATAGAGAAAAGAGACAGTTTACGAAAAGAGGCAAAGGTACAGATTCTGAAAATTCAAGAAGAAAACAGAAAGACATTCAATAAAAAGAGAAAAGAAGGGCAGAAATATAGCGAAGGTGATATAGTGGCAATACAAAGAACACAGTTTGGAAATGCTTTGAAGCTAAGACAGAAATTTTTTGGACCTTATAAAGTGGTAAAACTACTTGGAAAAGACCGCTACGAGGTGGAAAAAATAGACAGAGGTAAGGAAGGGCCCATAAAAACTACAACTGGTGTGGACTACATGAAGAGGTGGCCTTGACTTCGCTTTACCTGTGTCTGACTATTTTGTTTTTAGTTTATTCACTTTGAAATAATTATTTTAGACACCCCTCCTGGTGTAGTAAATTGCATTTTTCAAAATTCTTAACAATGAGTGCCACTTCCACGATGTCAACCTGTATGCTATTTGTTGTACTAATATTTCTTCTATAACATAACTTTAATTTTATTGTGTTTACACAATCCTAAGATGTAATTTTCTGTGTCATATCAATTTCATAAACTTACCTTATAAACTTTAAAAAAGTTGAATGTAACTTACCTTTTATAAACTTCAAAAAGTTGAATGAAACTTAACTTTTAAAGACTTCAAAAGTCGAATGTAACATATCCTTTAAAGACTTCAAAAAATTTAATATTGTATACTTTTGTGTATATTTAGTTAAATCATTGAATAAAAAATGTACCTAAACTTGAAGCTAACAATAGTAACATGAATTGATAAAACGTTTAAGCTTACTTGATAATAATTACTTGAGTTAGAACTAGATTACTACCTGTGTAATACTGAAATTTACTTAAGTCTAGAATAAGTAACCATANACTACTTGGAAAAGACCGCTACGAGGTGGAAAAAATAGACAGAGGTAAGGAAGGGCCCATAAAAACTACAACTGGTGTGGACTACATGAAGAGGTGGCCTTGACTTCGCTTTACCTGTGTCTGACTATTTTGTTTTTAGTTTATTCACTTTGAAATAATTATTTTAGACACCCCTCCTGGTGTAGTAAATTGCATTTTTCAAAATTCTTAACAATGAGTGCCACTTCCACGATGTCAACCTGTATGCTATTTGTTGTACTAATATTTCTTCTATAACATAACTTTAATTTTATTGTGTTTACACAATCCTAAGATGTAATTTTCTGTGTCATATCAATTTCATAAACTTACCTTATAAACTTTTAAAAAGTTAAATGTAACTTAAACTTATAAACTTTAAAAAAGTTGAATGTAACTTACCTTTTATAAACTTCAAAAAGTTGAATGAAACTTAACTTTTAAAGACTTCAAAAGTCGAATGTAACATATCCTTTAAAGACTTCAAAAAATTTAATATTGTATACTTTTGTGTATATTTAGTTAAATCATTGAATAAAAAATGTACCTAAACTTGAAGCTAACAATAGTAACATGAATTGATAAAACGTTTAAGCTTACTTGAGTTAAAACTAGATTATTACATGTGTAATACTGAAATTAAAATTTAACAAATAACCATGTTGGAGCTTAGGATTATAGTTTGTAGATTCTTGAAAATAGGGGCCTTTTCAATAAGAAGCCATTCTTCGGTGAACATTGGAGTTTACTTAGGTTTAAACAATATTATAGGTACATTACAGAAAATAAAGCCTTTCTTGTTGGCGGTAAAAAATGGAAGCGACGCTTTCGTTGGCGGTCGTCGCATAGACAAAAATTCTCTCGGCTCCATAGACCTCTTTCTATGGAGCATGCTTGATTACAATAGGGGGCGCTAGCGTCGCCGGTTGTGGCGCTGATGTAGCAGCGCGAACATACTGGGGCCCGTTGAAAGCAGGTGACTGGGTTTCAACTTCATTCGAAGGCGGCAGTGCGATGAAATATGCAGTTTTTCCTTTTGCAATGTATAATATAGAGTCATGTAGATTGTAGAGTCAATGTAAAATGTAGAGTCATGTAGATTGTAGAGTCAATTTGAAATGTAGAGTCGTTTTGAAATGTAGAGTCATGTCTAAATGTAGAGTTATTTTGAAATGTAGAGTCACTTTCTAATTCGTAGTCAATCTGAGGTCAGATTGAGTTGCAGGATGACCGAGTTGTAGGAATGTAAAAGAAAACAAACTTTAACTTTTATTTTTTAATTTCGTTGAAACGTTCAAATAGTGAAACGTTAAAATAAACCGAATGATAGGATTGAATGAAAGGTGCGAGGCTCGCTCTCTGAGCTCTCTCTCGTCCCAACTGCCATGACGTGCAGGTGTGCTCCGCTAAAGTTATTAGAAATAAACGGTGTATTTTCACGAAACTGAAAGCTGAAGTTTCTCTTGAGAACCCCAGCCCTACATAAATGTATATGTTTACGAACATACATAATGTTCAAGCAAGAGAAAGTTGTAAATGTTTTTTTATGGAATAAAATTTCATATTCATAACTGCACATATTCAGAACTGCACTGCCCAATCAACGCCTTAACTGTTAAACAAATATAATACTAAACTTATTTGTTTAATAGATGGCTTTTCTCTTGATCTCTAGAAAAGGATGAGTAAGTAATCTAAAATCCATCTTAATTAAACAAATAAATAAAATAACATGGGTCACGGGGGATAAAAAATAAATAAGTATGATAAAAGTAATATCGCTTACAGTTTCAATTAAAAGAGTATAAATGGCCAAAATAAAATAAAAATGACATAATGTTAAAAACCAATAAGGAAAAGCCTTAGAAAAACATTTCTATAGTATACGCGTTATTACATTTTTCTGCGAAAAAAGTTAGTAAGTAATCATTTTAACGCAAGAAAAATATTATTCGCTTTTTAATTATTCCTCAGGGAAATTGCGCCCCTGGAAAGGATGTACTAAATAATAACGTTAAAATGTCTCTTGCAATTTTACTATAATTAAACAAGACATTGTAAAATCACAAAAAAAACAAAACTTTTTGCAAAAAAAACGAAGAGGGTTGGTTGTTAATATTTTCTTTGCAATAAAATACATTGAGGTTTTTTGTCACAAAACACAAGATCTGATAATATTATTACATTTACTTAACTCTTTATTTAATTTCTGGAACTTTTCTATGGCCTACGAAGTTTTCAAATTACGTTCTTGTAATTTTGGTCGTAGACTTCACCGATCAATATCCTAATGTGACAATCCATTAGGCATTTAGACCCTCACCCTATAGAGTTAATAAACTTCAAACGGTTAACCTTTGGAGCTCACCCGCGTCAAATATGCGATTCTCACATTTACACCCTCCAGAAATCATCCCTATCTTTACAAAGCATCGCTACGGGACCTTAAAACTAGGTCACTACTTAAAACATTTGCAACTTTCGATCTTGATTTTACGTCACGCGTAATAAAAATATGAGCGAACCCTTACATTTGAGCGAAATACAACTACCGGAGGAAACATAAAAACGTTGAGGGTCCTATTCTGGAGTCGCTCGCCACGAGGGCGTGCGTACAGGATGTTTGCCTTCCGGACTCGCTAGATAAATGTTTTACTCGTAGATCCGAGGTGGAAGGGATGCGGTGTAGTTTCGCTTTCCTTTGTTACCTATTCCGAAGTTGGAATCGTTTCGGTAGATTTAGTGGCGTAAGCCACTTTAGTTAGGGATGTTTGATTAATGCCCCTGATCTGTTGAGTTTTATTTACACAGAATTTGGGGGAGCAAATTAAACATTGATAGACCTAGTTTAGGAAACATTATTACGGGTCAGAAATGAAAAGCTAGTTTGTTATTTAATACCGAATCTTTATTCAATAGACTTGACTGCCTTCATTCCAAAATTAACGAATGTTCTCATAATTATCTAAAATTTACAGGTATATCGAGTGTGTTTGTTATTGACCACTTTCTATGACGTTTTTACAACTCTTTCACTGTTCATGGTTTAATAAAAATTGCTTCGTCGCACTTATGGCGGCGGGTGATCGTAAAGATTTTTTTTATTACATCATGATAATACTGTTTTATCTTTTGAAAATTTACGAGAGCTTCTGTTTCGATCACAATTTTGCCGTTTTTTTTTCAGTACTATTATGCGTTTATTTATTGGAGACAATACAATAGTTTTCTATTTAACTTTTGGAAACAAAAATATTATGTAGTTTAAACTTAAAATCTAGTAATTTAATGTTGTAATTTATCTACAACATTTTATCAAACCAAAAATAGGTAAGTTACTTACTCACAAAACAGGTACACTCTACGACTCTGCGTAAATATCCAAAGGTAGAACAATATTTTCAAAACTACGAGCACACTTAAAAAGATTTGTGACGCATAAAGTTGTTGGGCGCCACAAACAAAGCGGCCCACAATTAAAAGGAACATTTTGTCAGAGCACGATTTTACTATTTTTAGGATTCCGTGCGGTCGGGTAAATGAACCTTTGGATTGCTCTGTGTCACGTTTATTCTACCCTACGCAATTTTATTAAAATTCCTTTTTGATAGCATTTAGACCTACACTGTGTACTGTTATTAAAAATACTAGCCATATTTTAGTTAGACGATAGTTATGGAGTTTAATAAAATAATATTACACTTTGCAAAATTGTTTCATAAAGTCTTCGAGCAGCTGCCATTAAAAATACCTACTGAATAGCCCATCATTAAAACCCAAGCGGTCGCGTAAGGCCACGTAACAATTTATTGATACGAATATCTATTGTGTCTCTATTCGCGGGAATGGAAGAACCATTGCATCGGTTTTTTCTAGAAACTAGCAAAGAAACTGCTTACTTAATTTGCTAAAAATATGTTAGAAATCCATCGTAATGCATGGGTATGATGTACAATCGACAGCCACTACCTACCTAAATTTTTTGTTGCTGAATAACATTTAACAACGTAAGGAATACCCCCGCGTTTAGCATGGTGCGTCGTTATACGTACGGAACCGTGTATATTCTAGCTTTGTGCACTTGTCTCTCATTTTTACACGCAAATTCACTGGTCTGCGCCCCGCGATGAAATACACGTTTATTGCTTGTTTACGAGCAAACTCTTTGCTCGCGGGACAATGATGTTTGCGTTTTAGAGCCACTATCCATTGGCCGTGCTATGCTAGGCGAATAAACTGTTTTGATTTTGAAAACTGAAAAAGCTTGTAACCACTGAGCTATGAGCCACGAGTATGTAATATTTTTTTTCTGAAGCTTACTAAGTTAAGGCTGAGTTGCACCACCTTATTTTAACCGAAACAATAGCTGGTGCTTTTTATATGGAGTTTGACAGATTTTTGACGTTTGTTAAAGTTAAAGTAAGATGGTGCAACCCAGTCTAAAGGTATTAATATCTACCTACTGCCTAGCATTGGTAAGATAACGCTTCCTCACAGCGACACTTGAACTTTCAACGTATTTGGACTGAATGTCTCCGTAACTTAGGGTTTATAAAAAAAATCAATTTTTTACTCCCATCGCTTTTCATAGCATCGTTCAATCTGGACGCTCACCCTAACCTCATGGCAAGCTTCCCATGTATTCGACTTGACGAATCGACGGCA
This sequence comes from Ostrinia furnacalis, assembly GCF_004193835.3. NCBI lineage: Eukaryota > Metazoa > Arthropoda > Insecta > Lepidoptera > Crambidae > Ostrinia > Ostrinia furnacalis. The sequence goes on along the minus strand of NW_021131279.1, from coordinate 112,567 downwards.
GTTGTTATAAAATATCACCCCTTTTGTTTTCACAAAGTTATTTTGTTGTGATAAGCCGGCATCGTGCTTGATGGCCTGAGGTGTTATGCGCAATTTGTTCTGTGAAGACATGTGATGTGACAGGTGGGAATAATATTTTTGGGAAGCGAACACGTCATGTTATAGTCTCATTATAGCATTAAAAACACCTTCAAGCTCAATCGTAGGTAAAAACTCATAAAATTAATTTTATTTTTGCAATTAAAAACACGCAATTAAGAGTCTGAAAACAAACCTGAAATAACGAAAGGGAAAGGCCTGTCTTCACTGAGCAGTGCACTAAACGAGAAAAAGCACTCACCTCATCTCCTTATAGTTTTTAATGACTGATCGCATGATGATATGACAAAAAAGCTCTATACCTATCTAGAATCCTTGGGAATGGGAGACGGTGTATGTGACTGCACCAGACAGTCTGCTAATAGAGAGAGTTGGCGGGAGATTGTGCGGAGAGTTGTACCCGCCTCTATAACCGATGTGAACAACGCCTCAACGTGACCCACGCTCTGCCAAGAGCGAAACGAATAAGAAGAATGCCTTTAAATAAACATGAAGTAGAAACAATATAGAGATCATCTTTCTGGCTTCCTAGAATTTGATATTACAATTTAACAAAGTAAGTAAAATTGGATTTCTTCATAACTCTACTAAAGTTCCAAGTAAAATCCTAATAAGTATTGTGTCTGAACTCTTTTTGGTTTCTATTTATAGACCCTTTGAACGTATATATTAGTTATACTCGTAATAAAACATTTTCCCTGTGTCGTGTGTAAGAGTTTTACGAAAGAGAGAACTGACATGTGAATCTTTTTGTGGTTTTCAAGAGTAGGTTATAATATACAGGGTAACAACGATAAGTGATCTCAATCAATTATTTCTAAACCATACAAGATATGGAGTAACTGGTTACTGATCCTGAAAGTGCTTCACGATCAAACGGTATCAATAATAGGTTAATAAACTCTATGGAAGCTGGAAACATTCTGGATAGATCCAGTTTATTCTGTAACCTATTTAAGTATTGATACCGTATAACCATTATAGAGGTATAGCTCTTTATTTTGCTAAGAATGACGGGAAATTATGAAGTCTTCTGAAATACCGAACCAAATTCAGACCCAAATAGGTAAGGTAAAGTCCCTTTTCGAAGTCACGAATATTCGAGATGCTTTTGTTTATTAACAAATTTCATTAACTTGCCGCTGACAAACAGGTTAAACAAATGTTATGATAAATTCGATTTTAAGCTTAAGACAGTAAAGTTGAATATATTTTTCGACATTTTCTGTTTACTTGCGCTGATTTGTCATGGACAAGTTATTTTTGGCATATTTTTGCTGCATTGAATATTTTTCTAAAAATACATAATTATTTAATCCCAATTAATAGAATGTAAAACCCCAATCGTATAAGATTAACAAACTTTATCATCATCATCAGTTCAGCCATAGGACGTCCGCTGCTGAACATAGGCCTCCCCCAATGACTTCCACATCGCAGGGTTGGTAGCGGCCTGCATCCAGCGCCCTCCTGTCACCCAGATTAATCAGAATCAGAATCAGAATTTTATTCAATTATTATTAAATATTGGGATAACTCAAATATAAAATTAGTTTTTCGGATGGGCTGTGCTGATAGCCGTGAGCGGCTTTCTCAGCTTCACCGGACAAGTGAGCGCAGATGGCTTTCAACCCCAAATTTTATTAGGCATTTCTACTTGAATTTCGCTCTTTTATAAAAATAGAGCTTGAATCTCTTAAAATCGATCCCTGAAAGTCAACACACGTAAAACGAGCTCATCCCTCCGCAGTAACGGGGGTTATCAGTAACGAGCCCTTGATTACCCCCAAATGAAGTCGCCGCTATCGGTCCGACTGTCATTAGTTAATGTTGCGACCACGAGATTCCCTGAGATGTAATCTGCGGGGTGAGATCAGTACCCCAAGCACGAACAACTCTGGTGATCGTAAAGTTGTGGTTGTCATGACAATGGGTTGTTTGCTGTCACAAGCGCGCCTTTTTGGCACAAAAATATCTGTGTATAGTTTTAAATCTCTTTGTTTCTTTTTAATTTTCTTTTCGTATCAAATACATTTCTTATCTTATCTTAATTTGAATTTACATAAATGATATCATTCGACCAAAGCTAGTGGTCTTTCATAATATAGTTTTCATTATGTACACAAATAACAAAATTAGTTCCCCATTTGACAGCAAGCAACTCCGTTGCCATGATCATTACACCTCTATGACTACGAGAGTTATTCGTGCTTGGGGTGCATTTGACTTTCGAGGCCAAATAGGATCTTTGATTTCACCAAATACAACTTTACCCGTCTCTTTCACTCACCCTTAAACATCAGTTTGTATGACAAGGACAGAGAGAGGTGATTTACCAAAATAATTTACCAGAATAGACCAGAACCTGATGCTATCACAGTCGTTACCGCGGTGCCCTTCGAGTTTCGACTTACGGATTGGTGATTCGAAGTTACTTTCAAGTTTATAGCTGAAATTCAATGGGAATCTTTACGAGTTTTAACGAGATCTGTAACACCAGTTTTCTACAAGGTCTGTAGAAAATTTTGAGTTTTTAGAGCATGATTTTTTATTTTTAATCTCAGTCTGAATCAGTCGAGTGCAAGTTTGCTTATGTAAAGTGATCGTTAACATAACACATTATTCAGTTCAATAATGCTGTGTAGTCAAATTAAAACCGGATACTGTTATTTTTAAATATCTTTTTTTTTTAAATCATCATTATCATGATTTTTCAGCCACAGGCAGGACGTCCACTGCTGAACATAGGCCTGCTGCCCAATGATTTTCATATTGACCAGTTAGAAGTGGCATGCATGCAAGGCCTTAATGCTTTTTTGGAAAACATAGATATTGATTTCGGAAATAGTTTTAATACAATCTGTCACCACCACTTTGTGTACCATTAATTTCCTTGTTATAACTTCTTTGTTGTCTCAGCAAGATCAGTAATGGGTGAGTGAGAGACCAAACCTTATCAGTATGTCCGCAAAACTTGAAGTTTGTTATCTCAATACCGCTCGTTCCGGAGAACACGAGTTCTGGCTAATCGGATTTGTTTTGTCTAAGAGGGATATTTTGCCAAAATACTGTGATCAACAGTTTTTGACAGTAGGACAATAACAAAAGCTAGTTAGTATTTATTTGTAGTATAGTATACATAGTTTTATGTCCTCGGACACTTCTTGTACCTAAAAGCAAACGAATACTTCATATTTTATAATAATAAGTATATCGATCTTAGATCGGCCAGATATCATAACAACAAGCNAAAAGAGGTCAAAAATTTTTTGAGATTTTTTTTTAATTTTTTATAGAATTTTTTTTCTTCAAATTACTTATTGTAAAGAAAACGTAATAACTTTTAAACTAAGCGGTATATCCTGATAAAATAAAAACAGTAATAATGCTAAACAACAGCCGATACTAAAAAAATACATAAAATACACAAAAAATGCCAACAAATAATAAAAAATGATACTTTTTGAAAAAAATCTGCTTAAAAATTCGTGTTTTTTTGGTTATTTTATAAATTTCTTGCATTCAAACTCATTGCAAACGTTGTGATAGGGATAGAGACATGAGATTTATCGTTTTACGAAGGTAATACGATAGAGAATAATACAAAGTAATAAAAACTACCGGTTATAGGGGCATTTTTTGGAGAAATTTATCAAATAACCAAAAAAACACGAATTTTTAAGCGGATTTTTTTCAAAATGTATAATTTTTTTATTATTTGTTGGCCTTTTTTGTGTATTTTATGTATTTTTTTATATTGCCTGTTATTTAGCATTATTACTGTTTTTATTTTATCAAGATATACCGCTTAGTTTAAAAGTTATTATGTTTTCTTTACAACAAGTAATTGGAAGAAAAAAAATTCTATAAAAAATTAAAAAAAAAACTCAAAAATTTTTTGACCTCTTTTTTGTCGATAAAAATAGGTCTAGTTTCATCTATTTTCATATGTACACTTTAACGTGACTCACACTGTATATTAGTTATACTCGTATTAAAACATTTTCCCTGTGTCGTGTCTAAAAGTTTTATGGAAGAGAGAACAGACATGTGAATCTTTTTGTGGTTTTCAAGAGTAGGTTATAATATACAGGGTAACAACGATAAGTGATCTCAATCAATTATTTCTAAACCATACAAGATATGGAGTAACTGGTTACTGATCCTGAAAGTGCTTCACGAGCTCTATCAAACGGTATCAATACCTAAATAGGTTAATAACCTCTATGGAAGCTGGAAACATTCTGGACAGATCCAGTTTATTCTGTAACCTATTTATTGATACCTTATAATCATTATAGAGGTATAGCTCTTTATTTTGCTAAGAATGACGGAAAATATGAAGTCTTCTGAAATACCGAACCAAATTCAGACCCAAATAGGTAAGGTAAAGTCCCTTTTCGAAGCCAGGAATGTTCGAGATGCTTTTGTTTATTAACTTTCATTAACTTGCCGCTGACAAACAGGTTAAACAAATGTTATGATGAATTCGATTTTAAGCTTAAGACAGTAAAGTTGAATATATTTTTCGACGTTTTCTGTTTACTTTCGTGGATTTGTATAGCTGAAATTTTATGAATGGGTAGAATTTTAAAGAGATGTCTATGGAGAAAAGTTTTCATGGACAAGTTATTTTTGCTGCATTAAATATATTTCTAAAAATACATATTTAATCCCAATTAATAGATTGTAAAACCCCAATCGTATAAGATTAACAAACTTCATCATCATCATCATTTCAGCCATAGGACGTCCGCTGCTGAACATAGGCCTCCCCCAATGACTTCCACATCGCAGGGTTGGTAGCGGCCTGCATCCAGCGCCCTCCTGTCACCCAGATTAATAAACTTAATTATTGTTAAATATTGGGATAACTCAAATATAAATTTATTAGTTTTTCGGATGGGCTGTGCTGATAGCCGTGAGCGGCTTTCTCAACTTCACCGGACAAGTGAGTGCAGATGGCTTTCAACCCCAAATTTTATTAGGCATTTATACTTGAATTTCGCTCTTTTATAAAAATAGAGCTTTAAATCTCTTAAAATCGATCCCTAAAAGTCAACACACGTAAAACGAGCTCATCCCTCCGCAGTAACGGGGGTTATCAGTAACGAGCCCTTGATTACCCCCAAATGAAGTCGCCGCTATCGGTCCGACTGTCATTAGTTAATGTTGCGACCACGAGATTCCCTGAGATGTAATCTGCGGGGTGAGATCAGTACCCCAAACACGAACAACTCTCGTGATCGTAAAGTTGGTGGTTGTCATGACATTGGCTGACTGTCAAAAGAGTAAAATGTTATTTCATTAATTTGAATTTAAATAAAAAATATCCTTCGACCAAAGCTCCACTAGTTAAGGTCTTTCATATATTTTTTCATTATTTACACTAATTAATAACAAAATTAGTTCCTTATGTGACTATGGCTACCTATATCAACTATGACTATATCAACAGCAAGCATTACCTTGTCATGAAAATTACAAACTCTACGTTCGTGCTTGGGGTGCAGTTGACTTTCGAGGCCAAATAGGATCTTTGATTTCACCAAATACAACTTCACCCGTCTCTTTCACTCACCCTCAAACATCATTTTGTGTGACAAGGACAGAGAGAGGTGATTTACCAAAATAGTTTACCAGAATAGACCAGAACCTGATGCTATCACAGTCGTTACCGCGGTGCCCTTCGAGTTTCGACTTACGGATTGGTGATTCAGTTACTTTCAAGTTTATAGCTGAAATTCAATGGGAATCTTTACGAGTTTTAACGAGGTCTGTAACACCAGTTTTCTACAAGGTCTGTAGAAAATTTTGGGTTTTTAGAGCATGATTTTTTATGTTGAAATCTCAGTCTGAATCAGTTGAGTGCAAGTTTGCTTATGTAAAGTGATCGTTAAGGGATCATACATAACACATTATTCAGTTCAATAATGCTGTGTAGTCAAATTAAAACCGGATACTGTTATTTTTAAATATATTTTTTTTTTGTAAATCATCATTATCATGATTTTTCAGCCACAGGCAGGACGTCCACTGCTGAACATAGACCTGCTGCCCAATGATTTTCATATTGACCAGTTGGAAGTGGCATGCATGCAGCGCCTTAATGCTTTTTTGGAAAACATAGATATTGATTTCGGAAATAGTTTTAATACAATCTGTCACCACCACTTTGTGTACCATTAATTTCCTTGTTATAACTTCTTTGTTGTCTCAGCAAGATCAGTAATGGGTGAGTGAGAGACCAAACCTTATCAGTATGTCCGCAAAACTTGAAGTTTGTTATCTCAATACCGCTCGTTCCGGAGAACACGAGTTCTGGCTAATCGGATTTGTTTTGTCTAAGAGGGATATTTTGCCAAAATACTGTGATCAACAGTTTTTGACTGTAGGACAATAACATATTATAACAATAGCTACTACTAGTATTTATTTGTAGCATAGCATGACATAGTTTTTATGTCCACGGATATTTCTTGTTATCAGACCTAATAAGGTGTCAACCTAAAAGCAAACGAATACATCATATTTTACAATAATAAGTTAATAAGTATATCGATCTTAGATCGGCCAGATATCCATCACGACAGAACATCCAACTCAAGCAATACCCTTCTGTGGCTAGCACAACAAAAGTCCATTAAAGCAACCTGTCGAACTAATTAATTCACACACTTCGCCCCGTTCGTCCCACTCCTCTGTGGGGCTAAACGGTGTTTGACGGCTGTCTATTATACTGTCAGTTATGGACCGACCTATATTACCTACTTTACTTTCGACGGAACTTGGGGAGTCCGAGTTTGTCATATTTTTGGCAAAGTTTGGGCTAAAAGGATATCCCTAGTTGGTCTCCATGTTCCTTTTTGTCATATTTAGGTACAATAATAAGCTACTCATTATATATCCCTCCATGTGCCTCTTTTCCGTACTTAGGTATAATAAGCTACTCATTTTTAGACCTTTTATTGTTAAAAAGCTTAACTGGTTCGGTTACTACCAAAAAGATGATGGTGTTTCTTATAAAACATACCTTTACCTTACCCACTCATATGACACATTTTAAAACGTTCAAAATTTCTAAACCGTAACAACCGTAACTAGCTACATAAAATTTCGGGATATGAAATATTACTGGAATTAAAAGTTTTTAGGAAGACTGCACGTCAAATTAAGCCGGAGGTTAAAATAACTCACTGCCAGTTTTCAGTATGTTAATACGATCATATTAAGCCTCAGAATACAGAACAAACCAGAAGGAGTGTTCGATAACATTTCTACGCGGCAACTTGTGTCCAAAATATTTCCCCTCCCGCGCCCCTCTACCCCCTTTAGTGTTACTAGCGCCGTGTGACACCCCCATTTTCGGGGTAAAATTATGTAATTTTTTAATGAAATGTTAAACAAGTAAAAAATAAGTAAGTGAAATAAGTACACACGGCCACAGTATTAACTATCCATTTCCGTTTATGCTCTCGCTCTCATCAAATGGTGATTCTTTGCGATAGAACGAGACGACATGACTGGCCATAGGCATAGATAGTACCTACCTACCTATGAATTTAATTTTTACTCCGAAGTAACTAAGTGTAGATGATTATTTATTTCTATTAAATAGTGTAATATACTACATGTAGGTATAATATGTTATTTAAAAGTCAATTACAAAATTCGAATATAAAGGAGAACAACCATTTTGGGCCCAAGTTTGTACAGAGTTGTACATTGGTAGGTTTTTGATATTATATTACGCATACATTAGGGAGTATTTTACGGTAAAAATGATAATTTTAACTGATGTCGTAAGTCGTATACAATAATAAAAACGAATTAATGATTTAATCTAAGATAACGTAAAATGGAACGTTAAAAGTCAATCGATTAAAGACTCAATACACTATAGTGTCCCACCAAACTCATTGACAGGGGGGCGCCACCATCGTTCAACTATATAGTTTCTAACATGGCAAAAATCGGAACCAGCGATCCGGTATTGACGGTGGCGNGATTTTGATTTTGATCCATCACGACAGAACATCCAACTCAAGCAATACCCTTCTGTGGCTAGCACAACAAAAGTCCATTAAAGCAACCTGTCGAACTAATTAATTCACACACTTCGCCCCGTTCGGCCCACTCCTCTGCGGGGCTAAACGGTGTTTGACGGCTGTCTATTATACTGTCAGTTATGGACCGACCTATATTACCTACTTTACTTTCGACGTAACTTGGGGAGTCCGAGTTTGTCATATTTTTGTCAAAGTTTGGGCTAAAAGGATATCCCTAGTTGGTCCCCATGTTCCTTTTTGTCATATTATTATTTAGGTATAATAAGCTAATCATTATATTGGTCCCCCCATGTGCCTCTTTTCCATACTTATGTATAATAGCTACTCATTTTTAGAACTTTTATTGTTAAAAAGCTTAACTGGTTCCGTTTCTACCAAAAAGATGATGGTGTTTCTTATAAAACATACCTTTACCTTACCCACTCATATGACACATTTTAAAACGTTCAAAATTTCTAAACCGTAACAACCGTAACTAGCTACATAAAATTTCAGGATTTGAAATATTACTGGAATTAGAAGTTTTTAGGAAGACTGCACATCAAATTAAGCCTGAGGTTAAAATAACTCACTGCCAGTTTTCAGTATGTTAATACGATCATATTAAATTCAGCATGATTTTCCCATAAACATTTGAATATTAATCAGCAGCAGGCAGTAACTATTCCGAAAACATAATGAAATGCCTGCTCTAATCAAGTAAATGCACATTTCAGTTTGAACTTTATTTCGGCTGCATGAAACATAATTTGCTTTGGTTCATAAATATTTATTTTCGCCGGATGGTACAATATTTGCTGTATTTTATTTAGTATGTTGCTTTCGACTTGGCTAACAAAAGTTGGTTTGTATTGAATAGGCTCCGAAGATATCAAATCAAATATAATTTATTTGCATTAAATAGGGTTTCACAAAGTTGGTGTTATTACATTTTTAAGTTATTATACTTATGCCTATTTAGCCATACTTAATTACAGCATGCAAATTTAGGTATATGGTACTGGACCGATTTGAAAAATTCTTTCACCATTAGAATCCTAAGCATTATTTCTGATGAAAACGGCACGTAATTTTTATTACAGAAAACGTGCGAATCAAAGTTATAAGGTAAATATTGGCCAAATATTTTTCAAAGTACCGAGATGAAGAAGAAACTTAATTATCTTAGATCTAAAATTAGTTAAAATATTTTCACAAACTTTGTGTACTTGTGAATACTTAACAGGTTAAATTAATTTACAATTTATGGAACAGCCCTTAGAAATCGAATCTTCTCAAGTTAGTAATTATTATTTTGCGAAACAATTAGAAGTTTGAACGCAGGTAGGAGTAAAGCCAAATTTTAATTACAACTAATTAATTAAGCGTTTCCTTCACTTGAACATTAAATTTGTTTCGGTGCTGTATAATGTTACTGATTTCGGATATTGAATAATTAATTATAAACACAAGGAATAGATATTGATTTAAGGGAAGGGATGGATTTCAGTTGTAAGTTTTGTATTGAAAGGTACTTATAGCTAAAGTGATTCTAATTAAATTATTGAATAATTAAAAACAGGCCGAATAACGATAGTTAATACATAATTGGAAACTGTTTTCATCTTTTTTATTTTTTTTTAATGGAATGTCTTTAGAATATCTTTACATATACATAGCATAGTTGATTGTTGTGTTAAACGTGCATATTCATTTGACAAAAATAAATAATAATAAAAATGTATACAGTCACACTTTCCACATTTTGCCCTAGCAGAATAATAATTCCTAGAAATGAACGTATCTTTAGAAGCTTTGTTCTTACATTTTGTACTTATGATATTCGTGGTGCTGTACAAGAGTTTTTATAAAAGCCACCAGCGGAAACTTGACGTCAGGATCTTTGGAATATACGGCATTACGTTTCACCTCGAAACGCTGATAGGTACGAACTTATGTTACTAGACTACAAACAACAACAAATAAAAATAATTGTAGACCAAAATATTAGTAATAAGTTTTGTATTTGGCGCATTTGAAAAAATATGATTAAAAAAAACACTGGAATATCAAATTCAACATTGAAACATAATTCACCAATATTAAAATGATTAGGAAAACTGTATGAAAAAATTTCGTAGGTAAAGAATAATAGTTTGGTAAAAACGATTGTTTGAATACTAACTAACTCGACATTTCATAATAAGAATTCTTGAAATTCCATCTTTCTTTTGCTTGCCAATTTGTGTAAGTAATTTCATGAAACCGATTGTCATGAAAAGCCAAAGACCTTCACTGGTTGGGTTTTTCATAGGCGGTCAAACTGTAGATCCTGGCTACACAGGAGTTACAGCGGTGAGAACGAGAGGTGGGAATAGTCCCGAAAAGCCAAAGACCAGAAGACCAACGGGAAAAACAGAAACGTCAGTCCGTATGTCCCACCTTATTGTAACACTTGCTAATGCGTTACCGTATTGCTTTGTGCGAGACAATAGCGCTTTCAGACTACAGCGCTTCCGGTTTCGGATAAAAGCATGCAAACAATACAAACCTGAGGAATTAGGTCCTGGCACAAAAGCCTTCGTTTCTTCAGACACGTCAAGGTGGAAAATCAACTTGTAATGAAACTGTTAACAACCTGACTCTGTCCGAAAAAGTTTTAAATGCAAGAAATAGGGTTTTTATTTTGTATTTATTTAGCAGTTCGAAAACAGAAAAAAAGAAATGTAGAAAAAAGTTTTCGTATTTCATAACATGAAATATTATATTACACCACGTGGGTCGAATCACGAAAAACATACCTAATAACTGATAACATAACAGATTTTTATCAATCTTACAGGAGCGACAATAACACAGAAAATTTTAAGTATGGAAAAATGCATTTCGGGCCCTTTTTGACTGTCAATACTGGTTTCCTGAGAAATAATTAAGTTACAATATTTTATGAGTTTATAAAATGCACGTTATTAATAACGGTGTGTTTAAGTCAAGATCGCCATTTTGTAATTTGCTTTTCGTGGTTCACGACCATATTTATACCTGATATACCAGATTTCTGATATTGATCCATTCAATTATAATAATTGATATTCAACTCATGGAAAAAAGACCATTCTTCCAAAAATTTTGACTTAATGTACAACACGAAATACATAATGGAGCAGCAGCTTGTCTTTTCACAAAATCATTTCACGGTAGCGACAATACACAATGTGACATTGTTACCGATACGAATATAAGAGGTTTCATTCACAATTGGGAACAAAATAAAATATACATATCACAATCTCGAGCTCACAAAACTCTAATGGGATACTTGTATACAGTAGTGATGTGAATTTGACAAGGCTGAAGAATGATTACAATTATTACAACCAATCTATTAAAGTACCTACTCTAGAAGACCATTTCTTCGACGAAATACCATGTAAATTTTAGGGCATGGGGGTTACAAAATTAAATGGTAAATCCATAAAAGTAACATACTCTCTCTACAGGAAACTGTACTAAATATTTAAATTTGAGTCAATACTCAATACTTTATTGCATTTCACAGTGTAGATAAGGTCTTACAGAATATAATTAGATCACCATGAACCCTGTCGGGCACAACAACATTCCTCCTCCACGTCTAGCTCCAATTGCATTTCAATGGCACATAATAGAAAAAAAAAGTTGATAAATAGTGTTTTCGTCTTCGACTTTTAATTAAGTAGGTACCTGCTTGAATATAAGAAAAACCTAAGACTTCAAGTTTTTATAGACTAGGTATTATTACCTAAAGTTTTTATACTGCTCTATCGATAGCTACCGCTGCGCGTCACTACTCTATAGGTACTCCTATTGGCGAGTTGAGGGGTCCCCCAAAAGAGGTCGGCCACTTCGGGACCTCGTTTATTTCCAATTTGCTATACAGTTTATAACAATTCGGGAAAAGCGTGAAAAAATGGAAAATGTAGTGACTTTGTTTTGACATTTGAATAGAGAGGCAAAGCCATTTGAAGTTATTTGAATGACATTTGCAGTTATTGAAAAAAGAAGGATTTTGAGGGAGATGTAAACATCTTTTTGTAAATACAGGGTTATGTATAGTGATAAGCATAGCTAACACAAAGTAAATAAGTAATTCAATTAGGTACATTTTAAAATTTGCAATCTATTTTTTTTTTGTGCCACCAGTGATTTAGGAAAAGTTCTCAGTTTTAGTTTAATGAATGAATTAGGGCGAAATTAATAAATAGGTATTACATTACGTTTTGGAGTTAGTAGGATGAAAAAGCACACTCATACTTAAAGTCATAAACTAATAATGTATCCTTTAAATATAAAAAGCTTAACAGAAAACAGAAAATAAAATGAAGATATCCCCCTGACTGTGTACTGATCACATATCATTTTAAATTTTTAAGTTTACTAGTTATCTAAAATTCTTCTAACCCAAATATTGAAATACGAAAACAGGTGGCCAAACACAACCAAACCTATGCGAACCGAAGCACAATAATCCGGAGTCCGATAGAAAAAGCGAAATCAAAATTCATTCCGGTCACTCGGGCCGCCGTAATTCCTTCGTCCCAAAACTATTTCTATTCCGAGTACGGACACCATATTTTATGTAGGGTGCCAGGACCGTACCGTACTCACCCTAATAATTTAAAAACATGTATTCGTACTTTCTTTTGAGGTCCGAATTAGAATAATTTGAAGCATAAATGCTCATTCTATCCATCCATCATTTAATTATGTATTATACCTAAATGATGGAAGATAGATTGTCAATTGTTAAATAGTGTTCAGAACTTTTATTTACTCAGCAGTCCATTGCTGGACAAAGCCCATGCCAACTTTTTTCCTAAAATCATCAGTCCATCGAGCAACAGCTATGTTTATCGAATGAGACGCAGTCTCTAGTCGAAACTAATTTAAATATTATTAGCACAAAAATATCCAAATTTCAATCATGTATTTCGAATTCCTTTTCACTCTTGAATACTTCACATGTTTATGCCAAAAACAACATTATAATTATGTTTATAAACTTCCTACGAAATAAAATTATGCGTTGTATGGTTGCCCTACCCACAAAGGGGTTCGACCCTAAGACATTCGATAGCCGAATAGCTGCAACAGCCTCGCTAAACAGCAGTAATTTAAAACTGCCCTTAATCCGAATTAAATCTCGAACCCCAAGATTGTGTAGTACAGACAGCAAGTCAGCCTTTCTTATTCTGTAAAATTTATCTAATTTTTTCAGCGTGTACCTCACCAGGTAACTTGAGAGTATAAGTTATACAACACTTCTGAGGGCTTAGTGTGAGCGCACTAGTGAGCGCGTTAAAAAATATATTAAAATTTTAGTTCTTGAAAGTTTCCGCTAAGGGCGCCGTACAATCCGTCATACATTTAATGTAATTCTTAAACACACTCACTATAGTGACGAAATTTGATGTAAGCACACTAAGCCCTCAGTGCCCCAGATCTCCCAAGATTTGAACTCCTTGTTGAAACATGGAAAATACCCTTAAATTAAGACAAGGACTACAAGTTTCTTGTCGCTTGATCGAAGCAGCGACCTCAAAAAGCCTTCAGATATAAAAACCATATATCCCTACATGACTTTTTGAACATGCCAAAAAATTGTCGATGCCTGACCGAAAGGGGTCGCAATAATTAAGTTGTCATTACCCCGAACCTAATTTTATTTAATCGTAATCAAAAACCACCCTCGTCGAAATTAAATCTCGGTCGGCAGACTGCAGCGAGGTTACTCCGAAAAACGTTATCCAAAGTTTCGAATGTTGCCTTCTCTTTTTCACAAAGCGAGATGTTAGTATGAGCGACAGTAACATATAGACCTGAAAAAACGTAAAAGCATTTCGGAGTAGCCCTCCTGGACGTGTTAATTGAACGCTCTCTGTGGTCAGACTACACTGATATGCTTTCCCCATGTAATGGAACGAGCATCCAGCCCGGATTTTTGGTTGGAACTTTTCCGAATTACATGTAAGTGTAATTACAAATTGGACCATGTGTTTAGTGTCGATAAAAATAATTGTAGCGTTGAAATTACAAACGTCGAAATAAACATTTTTCATTTGTTTTTCATTTTCAATTAAATTAAAATCGCATAAAATATTTGGTTACAATTAACTGCTGCTTACCCAAATAAATATTAACTTTGAATTTCTTAAGACAAATCCCAGATGAGAAGCAGATTAAAACTTTTAGCCTAACCAAAGCTATTTATGAAATAACAGAGATGTAACTTAGTTTCACAATCAGTTTGTTTTGTCCTATTGATACTTACTTGTTATTTTTGTGAACAAAAGTGGAAAAATAGAAGATCGATCTATTATGACGTCAATCATCGTTTAGCCGAAGAGGAGCCTTGGCCAAAAGGGGTGAAGTGTGTGAATTAATTAGTGCGACTGGTTGGCTTAATGGACTTTTGCTGTGATAGAGATAGTCTAAAGCTCGATTCACACGTCATATCAGTGAAGCCACAGTTCCGTCACAGTGTCCGCTCAGTTCAGTATCAGTGCTACAGTGTTGCGTCAGTGAAATATTTTGAATATTTTAAAATTTCAGAGAGCTGTTTCAATATTCTTGTTCAGAAACTATAAAATAAAATAAAAATAAAAATAAAAAATGTATTTATTGCCTTCGAACCATTAGACATAGGTAGGTACAGGTAGTTAGACTTACAACTAATAAGTACACTGAAGGCAATTGGACCTGGCTCAGTATACGTTGTAAGGACAGATCCTTGCAACACTGGTTTTCAGCCATGCCCAATTCTCTAGGATGTTGAGCGAGAATAAAGTTATGAGGGCTTAAGAAATAATTATAAACTTTGAAACAATTATAAACTTTAAAGGAAAAAAAAATGTTTGCAATCTAAATTACCTATTTATACATAAGCATACCTATAAAAAAACGAAAATGTACGCCTTCTGTGCCATTACCCAATACACTATAACCGTGTGTTTGTGTGTTTGTGTGTGTGGGTGTCTGTGTGTTTGTGTGTGTGTGTGTGTAGTGTGTAGACTATTTGAAAAAATCCTTAAGGGGCAATAATTTGGAATATCCACTAATTAAGCTCTCTGCTGCCAATTGTCTTTCTTTTAGAGCCACTTTGTATTTAATTTTAAAGGTAGCAATACTCATTTTTACTTTCATAGGCGGCGGTAAGTCATTCCATATATTAGCAGCAGCGAACTTAAAAGAGCCACGAAATCGAGAAGAACAATGTTGAGGTATTTTTAATCTATTTTGAATAGCTGTTCGAAGACTTCTTAGTGCACTGTCTTTTACCCAGTGAAGTTTTTCGTACAGATATTCAGGCTTTTTGTTCCATATTGTCCTGTGGACCATGCAGGCAAACTGCAGTTCCCTACGAGCCAAGTTATTTTGTTTTTGATGCCGCGCGGCCGCGGCGGCGTCCGTGATCCGACAAAAAATATCGTCGTCAACGAATACGTCCGTGATTGCCTATGTCGGCAGTGTCGGCACTGACACTGAGAGCACTGTGTCGTCACTGACACTGACAAGTGGGGATGCGTTCATAGAAACTGTATGAAAGAATATTTCGCACTGTACCGGTACTGAGCCTGAACTGTGACTTCACTGATATGTGTGAATCGGCCTTAACTTGCTTTTCGAGTGTTAATGAAAATAGTGTCGATAAAATGATAACTATTTTTTACTTACAATAATGTGTGTTGACCATTTAAGAATCTTAAACTAAAGTGGCTTAGTAATTATGTTAATGCATCTAAGTATTTGTTTCATTGTTTGCAAAATAATTAGAAATTAAAGATGTTGGAAATTAATAAAAACGCATTTAAATAATAATTATGTGATCAAAAGTGGAATCGTATTTATTAATTTCTAACATCTTATTTTATACATTTGCATGTAGAGCCTCTGCGTTAAACAGGGTGTGCTAAACTGTGGGTATAGACAAAGTGCACATTATAATCGCAAATCAGTCGAAAAGTGGTCGAAAGGCCTTTTTTGTATGGAGTTTTGACGGATTCGATTTTCGATTCGACCAAAAAATGCAACTTGTCTAGGGTGGCTGGTCAAAGTGCGATTTTTCTGTAGATTTTAGTAAAAAGGGGAGAATATTGAGTAACGTAAACAAAAAGTGCGTGCTTTAACCAGTTTCACGCCTCACTTTGAGCTCTCCCAGTTCCTGCATGAACGCACACTTATTGTTTTATTTCCGGCTCAGGCAATATTCTTCCGTGATTCCGGGAAGTGTGAGCACTGAGGAAAATCGGAATGCCGCATTATGTGATCGCATTTATTAGAAAAAAAATTTGCTATAAGATTTTCAGCAACGCCGTGTATTATTAGATATTTTTACCTGTCAAAGATATCCGGTTTACCGATTAAATTCATAGAAAACATATAAAAATGAAACCGAATTCTTATATCAAAAATGAAATCATACTAGTAACTATATGGGCAGGGCACATAGTACGCAGAACTGACGCCCGATGGGGCAGCAAGGTTATGGAGTGGGATTAGGCTGCGTACCGGAAAACGCAGCGTAGGACGTCCACCCACAAGGTGGACCGACGGTGGACAATCGGGCAGCATGGAAAGCATTGGGGGAGGCCTATGTTCAGCAGTGGGCGTCCTATGGCTGAGATGATGATGATGATAATGATGACTAGTAACTATCATCTCTACAAAACTAATTTAGTGTGCTTACAATGTTAAAAAGTTTTCTAGAGCTCTGTTGTCTTTTCACGGTTTTTCATTATAATTTTTTTGTATGTTGGCTTTACACCACGTCCAATAAGAACAATTTCAATGTTCATTATTGTACTATTTCTACGATACATTCGGGGCAGTCTTGTACCTTAAGACATATAATAGAGGGCGAAGTGTATGCATTAATTAGTCAACGGGCGTTCCTAATGGACTTTTGTTGTGCGAGACGCCGACCCTTGGTCCATCTGCACAGGTGCGAGTGATTGGGTATTTTAATTAAATTATACCACAGAACAGACATTAAGGACTACTGCACAGTTCGAAGACGAAGGTGTATTGAAGTGCTTTCAGAGCGTGTGAATTAAGTGTCTTTGTAAGTTATATAGGGACAAGTTTAGATGCGCTATCCATTTTGGGTTAATCTCCCCTGCATATTTAATTAAATCCTAAATTAAAATAATTTAAAGAAAATTTAAAGAAGGCTGTAAATGTAAGCGTAATCATTGTTCATAATAACAGCTACCTAAATAGGTAAATAAATATTTTTCAATAGGTATTGCTGAGTATAAATTATACCAAACTCTTAACCATTACTCGTATTTTTAGTTTACAATTGAAACGCAGCTGGCATAATATTGAAACTCACTTGTATCTTTGTTTTATAAGCTTGCTCTTCTCTTTATAAATATAAACATCAGTCTGTACCACAAATAAAATGAAATAAAAGAACCAAATTGAAATCAATATTCACCAGTAAATATCCGCCCACTCGGTGGATCTGTCGAAGCGAGCCGCGGGCTGTCATTAGACTTACACGGCCGTTGCAATTTTCGTGCTGATTTATATCGTATCATTTGCACGTCTATAACACAGCGGTTCTTAAAGTTCGTTCCAACAGGCATAACTTGGTACAGGAGTAGCTTTAAGTAGATAAATACAAGTGCCAATTACCTACATAATATTAAAATGAAACTTGACTTGAAAGGTTGTAAATAAAATATAAATTATTGTAATTAATAATGAGACATGTCAAGGCTCCATAAGAGCAATTTATTGACAACTTTTTAGTACTAAAATAATCCAGATAAAGCTTATTTTTGATTTTAATTTAATAGATACTGATAAGCTTGTGATCGAGCTGATTTCCAGACATTCTAAAATTAATACAAGAATTTAACTATCTATGTCGATGTAAAAATGAGGTCCAGTTTTATATAATTTTGAAAGTGATTTTAAGAAATAGGCGGTAGTGGTGGTCCCTCCCACTAGATTAACCGACGATCTGGTGAAGATCGCGGCACCTGGATGCGACCCGCGCAGGTTGTTGTGGAAAATCCTTGGGTGATGCTTTTCTCCAGTGGGGCATAAAACGACAATGAAGAAATAGCTAGACTCCTCTGTCACCATAGCTGATTCTTATGTTTAACATTATCATTTTTTCCGTGAGTTTTTATACTTTGGGAACCCCTGACGTTGATGCTCAATGCCGCCCCCTACTGGGGAATCTCTTCATTAATATGCACGTGTGGGACGATTTGAGCAATAAATATGTGTATCGTTCGTTATTTGACGTCGTATGTCTGTTTGCTTTGGTTTTTTGGTACGGTTATAAGTCGTATGACAATTTATTTTACATAACGTTTTAAAGAACTTACTTAGATAATATTGTTATTATTCAGTACGAGTACCTACTTTACTAAAAAATAGATTTCTGAGCTACTTATGTTATTTTAAGTCAAGGAAAACAAAGTTATTTAGTAAAACCGACTCCAAAAAACCTACACCTGCCAAGATTATGAAACATGTAAAGTTTGCCTGCACCGACTCCAAAAGTATCAATCATGGTATACTTACCTACATAAATATTAATTCGTCCTAATAAATAAGTAGGTAAGTAGTAATTATTTTTCTACTTTTTAGTGTAGGTTTTTTGGAGTCGGTTTTTTTTTTATAAAATTTTACTTATTTCTTCCAATCACCAATATTTCTACCAATTTCCAATCGATCAACATGGAAAGCATTGGGGGAGGCCTATGTTCAGCAGTGGACGTCCTGTGGCTGAAATGATGATGATGATGATGATGACTTATTTCTTGCTTTTTAGTTAACTAATTATTACCTCGATGTTACCACTGAAGGTAGGCAGTACATTGAGACCATATTCTTCCGAATATGAATATAGAGCCCGTGAGTTCCTAGAAAATCTAGTTTCCAAAAATAAATTGTAGGTAAGTACCTACTCTTATTGCAAAAAAAGTCAGGCAATTTAAAAGAATCTTCTCTCCCATCAAAAATACCCATCGCAAATCTTTTGTTTTCGCTGACAAAAGCCAAAAATTCGTCGAAAAGCGGCTTCGTAGAAGTACAAGGGTGTGCCCATGTTGTGACGAGCGATTAAAATTGTTTACATGGCTAATGAAAACAGCGTCCCCGCGTGACGAGGCAAAGCGAAGGACAGAGACGTATTCAGAACTTAATTTGGCTTTTCCAAAGTCAAATTACAAAAAAAATATTAACTTAGATTATGTCTTAGTCAAATTAACATGCGATTCGAAATTTTATTGCTGACTATAAAGGAATTTGATGTGAATATCAAGGCGATTATGATATTACTTGCTTACGCCATACTGTTTGGGTACCCAAACATTACGTAAGACGTTAGCTCTCGTATCAACTTTTAAAATAAGCACAATAATTGATGAATAATGAAAACCACCTCAACATTATTTTAAGAATAAGAATAACGTTATTAACACACATAACATTTTACCTAAACTGCATTTCACTATTTATTTTCTGTTGCAAACTAATGTAACATCAAAGGTTCATACCGTTCCACTATTCTAATTGAATCATGTTCCAATTCATTTCTGCCATTATTTTTTATGACAAAAACGAGCTAAATGCAAGCTCAGTGAGAAAGTTTTAAATCCGTACCTGGTTCCTAGCGATAGAGTAATTAAAATTCTGAAAACGCCGTCCCAGGGAGTGCCCAGGGCTGGGTATCGTATGGATAAAAGATTTTTACTAATGAAATTTCGCAATAAATCAAACAACATTCCAGAAAGACAGTAACTCATTTTTATTAGGCGGTTATGGACTTGAACATCGAAGTTCACTTAATTTTAATGAGGTTACATTTTTACCTTATTTTAGCTGTAATAAAACTAAGGCTGGGTTGCATCATCTTAATAACAAACGTCAAAGTCTGTCAAACTTCATACAAAGAGCTCGTTTATAGTTATAGTTACGGTTAAAGTTAAGATGATGAAACTCAGCATAAGTAGACAAGTTAGTAAAAAATATCATCTACTTATTAAACATTTTCCTAGAACGGAAGTAACACTAAAAATCATCTTTACACTTACTACGTAGGTACCTACGTAATTTATTATAAGTAGGTAGACAATAATGAACACAAATGATTTTCACCCAAATCATCGGTCAATTATTATTTCACATAACATGATTTCTGAGTAAATGATAGGTACTTACTGCTAAGATTCAAACTCATACGTAGCTATAAATACAAGGTTATAAAACTCCAATTACTCATGTAAAAGTGATATTTTCAGACGCGCAAATACATACGGAACGTTCTTTACAAATAAGTATTGATTGTTAGTCAGAAATGCTTCAAGACTTGTATAATAAGAAACAACTTTGTTAAGAGCAGCTTTTCATTTCGCCTTGCGGATATTGATTTACCGTAGCTGCGTAGTAGGTAATCGTACATATTAATATTGATTCTCCGTAATCGTAATTCTGACTTCATTTATGAATGCCATTGCGATCCCTTGGGAAAGTGATTAATACGAATTAATGAATTAATTTTGCTTACGATACTCGTGAAGTGTGGGAACAAGGGCTTTGTCAATATCATTACCAAAATGTCCTGGCGATCACACACCTTTCTGAGGTTATTGACCCAAAAATTATAATTTAATGAATTGTGTTATGTCTTCACTAGCGGCCGCCCGCGACTTCGTACGCGTGGATCCCGTTTTGCCCCCTTCATGTTTTTTTTCCCGCTAACTCCCGTTCCCGTGGGAATTTGGCAATATCCTGTTGTAACTAAGCTTTAAATTTACTAAGGTACCTGGACGCCAAATTTCAAACGTCTAACTTAAGCGGTTTAGATTTTTCATACAAATATTTTTTCCCGATAACTCCCGTTCCCTTGGGAATTTTGCAATATTCTGTTATAACTAAGCTCTAAGTTTACTAAGGTACCTGCATGCCAAATTTCAAGCGTCTAACTTAAGCGGTTTAGATTTTTCATACAAAAGGATTTTCCCGCTTATTCCCGTTCCCGTGGGAATTCCTAAGTATCCTATAACCTGCCCAGGAGTATGAAGAATAATTGTACCATGTTTCGTTAAAATCCGTCGAGTAGTTTTTGTTTCTATAAGGAACATACAGACAGACAGACAGACAGACAGACAGACAGACAGACAGACAGACAGACAGACAAAAATTTTACTGATTGCATTTTTGGCATCAGTATCGATCACTAAATATCACCCCCTGATAGTTATTTTGAAAATATATTTCATGTACAGAATTGACCTTTCTACAGATTTATTATAAGTATAGATTTGCTTAATGGACGTCACGAGAGATCTTGATCGCGCAGTTTGTAGTAATTTTAAATTATTCCCTCCTGTATTCTGCATTTCTTGTTTTTGATGAGAATTTCAGCTTTATTCAAACTGAAATGGGCATTGATCTTAGGTAATAATAGGTATAGTAAATTCTCAAGTAGGATTATTATCCTATAATAGAATAGACTTTGACGTCCAATCTATATAAATAAATGCGAAATACCACCCATCGATTTATTAATAACGAAATCTTAGAAAGTACAGGGTGGAATTTTGTAATGCCACCTGGAGGTAAAGTACTCTTAATACTGTAGATAGAAAAGTTTACTGAAAGAAAACATTTCTTTATTTTTGAAAAGAAAGAGAACTGCATTCAAAGATTTTCGATTTTTTTTCCATTTTTTTTTATTTTATCCTTATACTTAACCCTAACGAACGATGTAATAAAAATACAGCGTGTAATTTTTAACAGATTTTAGTTGGTTTGATTCTTGGGTATGGCAAGCAAATTTCTTTAAAAAAATAAAGGAATGTTTTCTTTGAGAAAAAAATTCCATCTACAATATTAAGAGTACTTTCCCTCCAGGTGGCATTACAAAATTCCACCCTGTATAACCCCTACAAACTTGAAATTCGGCAGGTAGGTTTCTTATAAAGTATGTAGCGCTAAGAATGGACTTTTCGAAACTCGGGTGGAGTAACTAAGGGGGTAAAATGAGGTCCACGCGTACGAAGTCGCGGGCGGTCGCTAGTTTATTTATATTTACTCGTAGTAGGTATTAATTATTGTAAATTTTACATCATTCCGATAACTTGATTCTTTGCGTCAATTTGAACCCTTTAGCTCTTGTAATTTTGAAGAGCTAATAGTTTAGAAATGCCTGAGTTCGAGCATAATAATTTCTTGATTAGACAGAAGTATGGGTTTGTTTGAGACATTGTTTAAATTGGATTCTTGTCAATACAAAGTTATAATTAATACTTACTTTAATTTGCTTTCATTAATTAGTGTAAAACAACTGAAGTGTTTTGTGAATTAAAACTATAGGTAAACCTTTTTTTTACACTGTTTAGAAATACTTTTAAGGATGCTCTACAACTAATAAATTAATAGTCGAGTCGAACTTAAAAACGTACTTACATGTACAATAAATGTAGTGCAATGGGAAATGGCTTAGATGGCATTTAGCCAACTAAAAGTAACATAACTTTGTAACTTTAACAGCCACTTCGAAACCTTACTGTAGTTCAACATACACTAAATCAGATTTTTCTTCTAAATAATGCATTTGCAAAAAATAATATTGTTGTTACGTGTGTGTACGCTAATCGTTTTTGTAATGTTTATTATTATTAAGACAAATTAATGTTTCTCTGTAAGTGATTGCATTGTAAATCTTTTTGAGATAAATATCTTTAACCACAATATTGTTGTTATCTTCTCTCTATTTAGAGTTCACAAAATGTGAAGCTGAAAAGTCGCTCTCAGTGTTCTAAATAATGCATTTAGCTTAAATGTTGTGTTATTGAGAGAATTATTAATAGAGTTACCTACAATATAGAGTTCATACGCTCTCAGTTTAAGTACCCTACCAATTAATTGAAATTATTGACATTTAGCTTCCAACGACCGCGTAATTAGGTCAAAGGTTCGCGGTAATTCAATGAGTCCTTAATATCAACCGCTAATTAATATTAATATTTTTGTCCAACTAATTAAAACTCGGCTATTAATAAATTAATTGTTAGCTGGCAAGCTTAAACCATAAAATTAAGCTGATTATGCGTTTGAGCAGTCATCATGAAAATTAACAATGGAGATCATAACAATCCAATAAGTTTATGAAACATAAGCTATTATTATGACAAAAATATTAATGGAATATGTATAAAGCTAATTATTTATGCTAAATTGATTTATATTGCATGCGGTACCGGCAGGTACTACTTTGATTATCATTATGTAGACAAAACGCGATGGGACACCTTCGACACCGTTCTTTCTCAGACGACATTNCCTCGGTTCTATTTACTTCAGTTTGGTTACAAATGCGATAATATGAATTGGGTAGTGTTTAAAAGAAGGAATATTCACACAAGCAATAGATCGGTACCTACTTATTGAATTTTTAGCGTTTATTTATTATTTGTAGAATTTAAAATAAACATAGCTACAAACACATAGGTATAGTCAAATTACAACCTTCAGTGATCCATTTTTGGCAAGTTTTACCAACCACACATTAAAACCACAACTTATGAGCCTCCCATTATATTTCAGCATTCATTAAAATATTTTCAGCCCTGAAACATTACCGTAACATAATTATCGCAACGAGATGGGGCAGCGAAAAAAGGCTGGCTACCCACAATTTATTAACATCTAGATTAAACCTATCTTCATTTCCACAATGTTCCACGAACACCTGGACGGAAAGGTCGTTTCAATTGTATCTGGGTCGAACAAAAGTACCTATATTTTATGTTTGTGATAAAAGTAATAATGATAAGGGTAGAGCATAATTCACGTGTTTAAATATGTAGCAGTTTGTTTGGATGTATTAGACGGTTACCTATGAACTTACCTAAAAAAAAGTATCAATAATAATTGATGCTGTTTTAGAAATATTATTTTAGTTGTTTTTAAATAGTATTAGCTAAAAATGTCTTGTAAATAATCATCTTCTAAAAAATTTGGCCTCTCTTGGATTACTTATCATTATACCGGACTGCGCCAGAAAGGGGGTTAAGTTTTTACATATCAGAAGAGTGCAACATTTTCAACTTCCTAGTTAAAAACTTTCATAATGGTCTGAATTATTTCGTATTAATTCTACAAACAATACGACACATCCAAAAATGGCAGCCGTCCAAAATCAACCCGTCTACAATTTTAATGCAGTCAGTCAACTAATTTAGTTAAAACGTGCTCTAAACCGTCTTCCTTTTAGGCCGAGTGCTCTTCCCGTTTTAAGGAAAATACGAGAACAAAACAGACGTGACCTTCTTAATCAGGTCATTATCATTCGTGGCGGCTTTCTGCTTTCTCTCCAGCCATTTCACCCGAAGTTCAGTTCTAAGATATGGAACAAGGCAATGCTGATACAATCTAGGGGACTTGGTTAAAAAATTTTTCGTAATTCATTTAGTTTACAACGAATACCTTAAGTTACTTTTCTTTATGCCTACATAATGAATTGTATAATTTTATACAAGCTGTTGTATTTTATCTTTGGATGCCGAATAAGGGATAAAGGAATATCAGAAGAACGTAGGCCAAATTTATCATTGACAATTGGCAAGTTGGAGAAAGCCGTGCTCCGACAGCGAAGACTAAAAAACCACTGATGATGGTTGTAAAAATTTCAAATTTGGACTATAATCATAAAGATAATCTGAAGATCATACCTATACCTACGCCCGTATTCACAAACGATGCTTACATAAGTGAAGCAGCAAATCGAACGTACAGCGTTGAATAGAATAGAGCTCTGTGATCGGTTCGCGTGTCACCCTGTGCGTCCACGCGCACTCTGAGACCTCATAGTAATGTTTGTGAATACGGCGATAATGTTTTAAATTACTAAAATGGATTAAACTTTACTGTCGAAGTCGATTTAAAACTTTCTTTGAAAAGTCAGTATTTTTTCATAAATTCAGGTCTTCGTTCCTTGTAAAAGTTAAATGAATATGTGTGAAAGGCCAGGTGATAAGTTGAAAGTATATCCAATGAAAGAACTTATCAAAAGAGCTGCTAAGTTGATAAGCCGGCGAGGTAGCATTCTTTGAATGCCGCTAATGGAATGAGCTCCCCGATGTAAGCTCTCTTATTTTTGCTTTTAGTTCCAATAAGATATTAATATGGATTTATGTGTCACTTGATTTAAATGTTACTTTAGATATCAATTGGGAATCATTTGCAGAATTATAGGCATTATTTCTGGGCCAAAATTACTTATATTGACATAATTTATGTCGTATAGCAAACCGTAACGGGCTAATCTGAAGACATAAGTCATTATAGTGCAAAAAAAACTCATAAAACTCGTAATTTATTTTTGCAAATAGGCTTTTAAAAAGCACTTTTACACGTCCCAGTATTAACCCTACCACTGCTTCGGGACAATAAATGGGCCAGTGCTGAGAAGAATTAGCTATTAGGTAAGTATACCTAAATAGATAAACTCTTTATTGCAATCTGACAAAAGATAAGTCAACTAATATCACAGTACAATTTACGAGGCCTTATAGTTATAAAAGTATCTCTTCCAGAAAACTCAGGGGAAGAACAGTTACATACGTAGCATATCACAACGAAAGTAACTTCAAAATTTTGTACTAAGTACCATGAAAATTTTAAAACAAATCGATACATTCATATTTCATACTCTTTAGTCCAATTTCAATAACAAATGCAACCCACGTGAATACAAATAAAACTACAAACAAAACACTCTTTGACGATGTCAGCGCATTCATAAGATCGCAGACATGCTGTTGTTTTGTTTGCACATTTGCCGAATGAGCTCACTGCAATATAATATTTGCTCTTTTTGGAGAGCCAATTTGTCGTGATTTTTGTATTGTATGTTCAAAGTTAATAAAGGTTGCCTTTTCCTTTTTACACGAATACAAATAATTTTATTTATATTGATAGTAGGTAGATGTTATTACCCGACTGCGCCGGAAGGAGGGTTATGTTTTTTACTTATATCGTAAATATTTTACATACAAAACTGGCTTTCAATAGGCGCATCTGGCCTATTATTTTTCTAATTGTCTTAAAATGTGCTTTCGTAATATAAAATGTTTTAGCATGGTTTAAAACTAATAAATGAAGTGCATGTGAGGGACGGAGGTTATAACTAAATAAACAATGAAATTCTAAGTAGATACTTTTCGATAAAGTTCCAGTAAGCCCCTTTACTAATAAGCCAATATTTTATGCAAACCTTTTTGTCGCGTTCACCCAAAATGTATTATTTGTAGCCTTAATATTCATTTAGGACAAGGGTGGCAATTCTCGTTAAACAGATAAGTTTATTGAAATACAGAAGAATATACAATTTGTAATCGTACTTTCGTTTATCAACGTATACTTTACCTAGAAGATTATTAGATTGACACCTTTTGATCTTGATTTTATCTTTTTGAACCACAAGATACTGTCGGATGTCCACCTTATTTTGTCAAATTATGCCAGTATTCATAAACATTACTATGAGGTCTCATAGTGCGCGTGGACGCACAGGGTGACACACAAACCAATCACAGAGATCTATACAATGCTGTGCGTTCGATTTGCTGGTTCACTTAAACAAGCACTTTTATTACAACATTTTCCATAAACAGAGAGGCTGAGGAGTCAAATTCCCTTCTAATGTCACTGTTCAAAACAGCCCTTCAAAGTACAAGTGAACAGGCACATTTTGGCTGAGCTCGCTTCAATAATAATAAAATTCTACTTAACTCTAAATTTTCTCTACATTTCACGAGAATCGCCCCTTGTACATTTCGTAGGCACGTTAGACCTTTCTTCGATAATGTTGATAAGGCTTAATGATAATGAGGTGACCCATGAGAGGATTAAAAGTGGACTGGACCGGGTTAAAGTAAACAATATGGGACTCTAAACAAGATTGTTCAGTACGTGCGAACCGTAAACAACTTACAGCGCTGAATGATTGAATAAGTAAAGGTTTTGTTTACTTTTTGGACCGTTTTTACAATGTCATTACAGATGAAATGGTTTATGATGACTTATTTTTTATTTTATTTACTAACGAAATGAACAGCAACATTCTTATTTACATATTTAAATGAATAAACGCTATTTGGAGTTACTCGTAAGTAGCTTATCCGGTTGTAACAAAAATATTAACATACATATTTAATTTCAATATTAACAGGTAATCATTTGGTTTATTCTACAATAATTATTCATTAATAATTTAATACATATACCTACGTTTCACTAGCCTATTTATTTATGAGACAAAAGCTCTTTCAGACACTTGTAGGTAGATTCTTCAAAATAACGCAGTCGTTGAGTGAAGCCATCAAATTTTGTTGATTCTACGAGAATCGAAGTTAGCTTGTTAACTTTAAGACTTATTAAACGTTTTATTAGGTATTAGTGAAAAATTGCTGCGATGAAAATAGTTTTCGCTAATTTTAGTTGTTAGAATAATAACGTTAATAATGTTCTATCAACCCTTACCCATGTGACATGCAATAAATAATTTGAATTTGAACGTTTAATGTCATTACTATTTCGGGCTGCAGCGTTGGTGGGAAGAATAACATACGTAGAAAAATGGTGTACCTACCTAGTATGAAACTTACATCTTTATTCATATCGAATTGTTGATGTCTTAATGGTAATTACGAGTATAATAGAATTTAAGAAGTATTTTTTTACAAATAGATGTGACATAAGACTTGATAAATAAATATAATCAGAACGAGTAAAACTACGGGCAAATGCTTAAAATACAAAACAATACCTCATTACCACAGCCTACCATTAAATTAAAGTTATAATGTATTCTGTATTTCCATTAGGAGCAGCAATTAGGAGTTAGTGTGCAATTATCTGGACCAATGTTAGCATAACCCTAACCTTTAGGTCAAATCATCGTGCAATTACTGACAGATATTGAATGACTTTGTTAGTATAATTATGTAAATATTAATACATGTATAGTCCAGTCAATAAAGCATTATAGATGGAAAACTGTAGAACACAATTTCTGACTTCAGGACTTTATTTAGACTAGTTAGGAGGTGAACATAGCAAAAGTCCCCGTCCTTAGCCCTTGAGCCAGCGGGGAGAGGGGGGTTTATAGGTGCCACTTTTCGGTTTTTCGCTTAATCCTCGGAAACTATGCGTCCTAGTGACATGACTNCTGATATGAGTGAATCGGCCTTAACCTGCTTTTCGAGTGTTAATGAAAATAGTGTCGATAAAATGAGAATTATTTTTTACTTACAATAATGTGGCTTAGTAATTATGTTAATGCATCTAAGTATTTGCTTCATTGTTTGCATAATAATTAGAAATTAAAGATGTTGGAAATTAACAAAAACGCATTTAAATAATATGTGAGATCAAAAGTGGACTCGTTTTTGTTAATTTCCAACATCTTATTTTATACATTTGCATGTAGAGCCTTAATCTGCGTTAAACATGGTGTGATATACTGTTGGTATAGACAAAGTGCACATTATAATCGCAAATCAGTCGAAAAGTGGTCGAAAGGCCTTTTTTGTATGGAGTTTTGACGGATTCGATTTTCGATTCGACCAAAAAATGCAACTTGTCTAGGGTGGCCGGTCAAAGTGCGATTTTTCTGTGGATTTTAGTAAAAAAGGGAGAATATTGAGTAACGTAAACAAAAAGTGCGTGCTTTAACCAGTTTCACGCCTCACTTTGAGCTCTCCCAGTTCGTGCATGAACGCACACTTATTGTTTTATTTCCGGCTGAGGCAATATTCTTCCGTGATTCCGGGAAGTGTGAGCACTGAGGAAAATCGGAATGTCGTATTATGTGAACGCATTTATAAGAAAAAAATTGCCTATAAGATTTTCAGCAACGCCGTGTTTATTATTAGATATTTGTACCTGTGAACAAAAATATCCGGTTTACCGATAAAATTCATAGAAATTAGAAACCATCTAAAAATGAAACCGAATTCTTATTTCAAAAATGAAATCATACTTGTAACTATATGGGCAGGGCACATAGTACGCAGAACTGACGCCCGATGGGGCAGCAAGGTTATGGAGTGGGATTAGGCTGCGTACCGGAAAACGCAGCGTAGGACGTCCACCCACAAGGTGGACCGACGAGATCATAAGGGTGGCGGGGGGGCGCTGGACGCAGGCCGCTACCAATCGGGCAGCATGGAAAGCATTGGGGGAGGCCTATGTTCAGCAGTGGGCGTCCTATGGCTGAGATGATGATAATGATAATGATGACTAGTAACTATCATCTCTACAAAACTAATTTGGTGTGCTTACAATGTTAAAAAGTTTTCTAGAGCTCTCTTGTCTTTTCACGGTTTTTCATTATATTTTTTTTGTATGTTGGCTTTACACCACGTCTATTAACACCTTTGCTGCGGCAGTAACTTTCTAATACTTTCCATTCCTTCGGTACAAGGTCAGTAAACCTGGTATTAAAACTTACATTGTGGCGGCACAAGGCTTAAAGACCTTGTAATATTTAAGATATATTAATTTTATTTTTGGCTTCATGTTAATAGATATTGTGTTTTTNCGAAGCCGTGGGCGGAAAGCTAGTATTTAAATGAATAAACGCTATTTGGAGTTACTCGTAAGTAGCTTATCCGGTTGTAACAAAAATTTAATATTAACGTACATATTTAATTTCAATATTAACAGGAAATTGTTTTGTTTTCCATACAATAATTCTTCATTAAATAATTTAATACATATACCTACGTTTCACTTTTTTTTTAGAGCAAGTGGTGGTAGTTTCTCGCTAATGTCTACGAGCAAACTTGTAGTCTCCATACTTTATTCTTTTTTTTTTAATTTATGTACAAGGTTTTAAATTTAAAAATGAACTTAACATTTTACAGTAGTTTTTTTTTTAGGTATATTATTGTATTTTTTTGGTTGTTAACTCTAAGACTTATTAAACGTTTTATTATTAGTGAAAAATTGCTGCGACGAAAATACTTTTCGCTTACTTACCCATGTGACATGCAATAAATAATTTGAATTTGAACGTTTAATGTCATTACTCTTTCGGGCTGCAGCAAGAATGACATACGAGTACGTAGGAAAATGGTGTAATGTGAAACACTTACATTCATGTTGAATTGTTGATGACTTAATCGTAATCACGAGTATAATAAAATTTAAGAAGTATTTTTTACAGACGGATGTGACTTATGACTTAATAAATAAATTATATTTATTTATCTTTACATCTTTACAAGCCTTTGCCCGTTTTCAGATCGAGCTGAACCACGGGCAAAGGCTTGTAAAATACAAAACAATACTTCATTACCGCAGCCTAACATTAATTTAAAGTTATAATGTATTCTGTATCTCCATGTAACAGCAATTAGGAGTTAGTGAGCAATTATCTAGACCAATGTTAGCATAACCCTAGCCTCAGGTCAAATCATCGTGCAATTGCTGACAGATATTGAATGACTTTGTTAGTATAATTATGTAAATATTAATACATGTACTAAGCATATAGATTTATGTAGTTGTAAAGTAAAACATTATCTAAGAGTAAAGTAATTTTCGAAAATTGATAAGTTAAATTTTGGTAGGCTAGTTTATTGTTTTATCGATTAACAATTAATTTCTAAAACCAATTTAAACAATGTTGTTTTTATAGATGCAAAATACATTTCGGGAAACATATAAGCAGCATCGTACACTATTACCATACTATTACTGTAATTTTGCTTCAATATGAATATTTTTATAAATCCCAACTTAGTTTTAAAAGATGCTAAGAGTAAAGTTTAATNTTGCTAAGAGTAAAGTTTAATCAAATAATTGTGGATTTTTCATAGAAATAATAAAGAAACCTCACATTAATCACTGCTGTACTGAGAAGCACTTAGCTCGAACGCGAGTCCCTTTCCTAGCGATTTCAAAGAAATGCACTTCGCAGTTTCCAATTTTTCAGTATAATATCAATGTCTCCGTATCAAATGTGACACGCTCTTAGTGGTGGGAATGTATGGAGTTTCCATTACTAAGAGTAGTGCTACCGATGCAGGACTCTACCGAAATATTAATAGAGGCCCTTGTGTTTTATTTATGGGCTGAGCTTGCATTGGATGACCAATGAAACGTGAGGGGGCTACTCTTGGCGGGACTAGGGGGGTTACTTTGCACTGCATTTCGTAATAGGACTTTTGCACACCGCATGGGTAAGTAAGCAGCGCACTAGAAAAAAAAGGTAAGTCAATGCGTTTTGTAACTAAAAACTTAAAGCTAGACAGAATAGAAACAACTTTCATTTAGTAGGTAGGTAATATCCGTGGTAGACTCTACAAAATGAAGGTAACATAATTTATTTAATAATTAGCATAAAAAATAAGTGACTTACATAAGATTAGACTCCAACTAAATAAGTTTGAAAGAGATTTGAGAAAATAATATCCACGGAATGAACTTATTTTCTAACAACAAACAAAGCCAATACTATTTTTTCAATAGTAACAAAATACCTACCGTGGCTAAGTCTAAACTAAATTCTAGCCGTCGACTATGCAATGTGGAATAAATACATTCGATCTGGTATTTTCATCAAACAAAAACCACAACAATTATAGTTTTGATTCGGCAAACACAGTATCCAATACGTTCGCGTAAACATAAGCGATTAATCAATGCGTAAATGTTAGTCGCCCAGTCTTGGGGCTGCACAGAGATGCGATTAGAATTTATAATGAATGTAGACTAAACTACATAATATGTGCATAATTAATAACAACTTCTGAAAAATTATCTCATTACAGAACTGAAAGATTTCAATTTCTTAGACTTGGTCGTCTTTTAAATAATCTCATAATTTTTTTATAAATAAGTTCTTTACAAGTTGTTAATCTTGTTAATCTAGCCAGCTATAACGAGATATAATCAAAACTTATAAATTGCTCTTGATATTTAAATCAATCTCTCCAAAAATTGTATCCCGATTTATTAATTCAAATAATATACATTCCGATTAGTTTTAATAACAGGTTTAGTTCCTAGTGATCACAGACAACAGATATTTAGACATAAATAAAAGTTATTGGTGATTTACTTTAGCCTCTCAAAAACTTGTGTTAATTTAAATAATATAAACTAAGAAGTCGTATCTCTGTGGCGTTTCCAGGCAGTTCACGGCAAGTCCTGTCTGGTGCTGAGCGATCTGCAACCGATGGGGATTAAATACAAATCAGCAATAACTAAACCGGGACTAGATGGACGATCTTGTATCACAGGGTTCCGGCTGATACAATATGTCAGGCTATGTGATAGAGGACCTTACCTGGTTGGTTTAGAGCTGACATCATCTGGTAATCTTCGATGTAAGTAACAGAAACTTCGGCTGATGTTGTAGCAAAACCATCGAGTTAACATTATTTGATATACAGGGTGGAATTTTGTAATGCCACCTGGAGGGAAAGTACTCATAATACTGTAGATAGAAAATTTTACTCATAGAAAACATTCCTTTATTTTTGAAAAGAAATAGAACTGCATTCAAAGATTTCAAAAAAAATTGTCAATTCACCATAGGTACCATAAAATTTTCTGTAAATAAGGTACTTGATACAAATAAGGCCTACCTAACTTTTAATGCTTATATTTCAATAAGTATTAACGCCAGTCAACAAAAACAAGGTTNCTGTAAATAATTAAAATAATTTAAGATTTCATGGTTTCCCTTTAATTTGATTCATCAAGTTTGTTAGATAGATTTCATCCCTATACTTAACCCTAAAATTCGATGCAATAGAAATACAGAGTGTAATTTTTAACAGATTTTAGTAGGTTCGATTCCCGGGTGTGGCAAGGAAATTTTTGCAAATCTTTGAATGCAGTTCTATTTATTTTCAAAAATAATGGAATGTTTTCTTTGAGTAAAATTTTCTATCTACATTATTAAGAGTACTTTCCTTCATTGCATTACAAATTCATGGTATTACAAAATTCCACCCTGTATTTTGTTATTTCATAGAATTAGTAATTATGTTGATGGTGGAAAAAAAACAGAATTTATTAAGCTAGGTACAATACAAGTGAAAGAGGAAGCAACTTTTAAGTTCGAATAAAGCTCTTCTAAGATTTGTTAAAATTTGTTACCTTGTTATTTACTTAGTAGGTATGTACCTTATTTGGAAATTAAAATGTAAAATTAGAAGGGATTTAATTATTAAAGCGCAATTTGTAAATGTGAACTTTAAGAATCATTATGTATTGAGAAAAGTCGCAAGGTACTCGAAATTCACCTACTTTCAGTTATAATTACTTTCTTTCGGGAAACTTTTGTCATCGGGCTCGCGGTACGTTGCTCTTTTGATTGATCGATGACTCTCTCAATTTATTACCCTCAGTAACCTTTTACTGTACGCTATGATATAATAATAGCTGTTAGGCTCAACAATATTAAATAAATAACAATGGAGTAAGTTTGTGCGATAAATATTTATTGGATTAATGCCCGTTTTCACCATCAAACCGTGCCTGGAGCGAGATCAAGCTCGAAGCTCAAGACCGAACGCGATGAAGGACTGTTGTGGACGCCCTCTGCCCCATCTAGGGGACATAGGACCTTAAGTCAAGTTAAGTAAGTCAAGTCACCATCAATCCCTAATTTTTAAGTGACCCCTTTGAAAACGAAATTCCTGTTATGTGTCACCATAGGGGTCACTTAAAAATTTGGTATTGATGGTGAAAACAGGCATAGATATGTCACACATTTCACACTGTGTCAAGGTCATACTGTTTTCTAATGAGTTTGCATTGATATTTAGTAAAATGAAATTCATGTTTTTTTTCTCAGTAAGTTGGCATAAAAAGAGCACACTTACCCATCCCTGCATGTTTATAATCCTGCTACTGCTTTGGTGCAAAAATGGCTAAGGGCAGTCTCAAAGCCTTCCCAATATTAAGTAAGTAAGCCAAACCATTAGTAAGTAAGTACCTACCTAAAGTAACAGTTCCAGCCGAATGACGTCCACTGCTGAACAAAGGCCTCCCCCAAGGATTTCCACAAAGGCCGGCCCTGCCCACGAAAGTAACAGTTATGAAATAAAAGGGTTATAAAAAAATTGCTCAAAATTTGCTTTCTTTTAATAACTAAAAATAACTTCCTGTCGTTCAAATTAATATGATTTCCTTCAATGTTTTTTCAAAAGCGCTCCCAATTTTGACGTTAAAATGAAGTAGACATTTTAGATTTTTTTTCCTATTTAATACGAAGGTACTACGAATACGTATTTTGGTTTGTAAGACAAATTTTTTGTAACATAATAGCCAATATTAAAAGTAAATGAAAAAAGTGAAAAGTATAAGGAATTACAGTCTTCTTTTCTAGCGGCTGCTGCACTAAGCTGTACTTGTGTCGCGGCAGCCATACGTAGGCCTAACGTGGCCTAACACAGGAATGACAATAAGTATTGCTAAAAACATTACAATATAAGATACTAAGTAGCTTTAGCGTGAAATTTAGTGACACAGATTCGCATAAATTATAGCCTATATGTTAATCTGGGTTACAAATAATAATACTGTAAAGTTTCAACCAAATCCGTTTAGTAGTTTTTGCGTGAAAGAGTAACAAACATCCACACAAACTTTCACCTTTATAATATTAGTAGGATAGTGTTTACACCTTACATCAAATTGTCTTTGGAATAAGGCTAACAATGCAATAATTACTCTTATGTTTCATATTTCCTCCAGCCCGGTCCCATCGGTGGAAGCATGGCCATTCTCGTTAATAGAAATAGGTTATTATTTTCTTTTGTTACCACAGTCCTTATTACTTACTTCGACGATAGCAGTCGCCCTTCATATTAATAGCGATTGCAGGTAAAACATTATAAAAAATTAAGAAAAAATATTGAAATCTTTATTGAACCAATCAAGACTGAGACAGAGGTTTCTAACAGTTTTAAGGTACATAATAAAAATTTCTTTTTGCTAAGCTTCGCAACAAAAGACTTAACGAAAGATATCTTTGAACAGGTTGTAATTTGCTCATCATGTTTCAAAAATAAACCATAACACTCGAAAGCCATATGAATTTTGCGAATATACCTACTTCAGATGACATTTTGAAAGCAATTGTCAAAGTTACACAATAGATACCCTGGCCCGTGTTGTTCTCAATACGTTCGCCGAAACATCCATCACGTTGGTCAACCCTTCTGCTGGGGTATATTTATTATTTACCCTCTGACCAAAAGCACCCCGCTCCCTTTATTTGTATAGCTACTTCATGGTGTACACGTGTTTTATGAACAACACAAGGGTGTATATTATCCCCCTACTATATACAGGCAGCAGCATCTGACTATTTCCATTTCCATTGCAAAATATTACTTATGACAACGACATAAGATTCAGGTGTTTAGTTTAATGTGCCGCCATCGGTACTTATAAATATGAAAAAGGTTGATAAGCCGAGCGACGATAAAAGTTAATGTAATACAAATTTAATTTCGTACTCGGGTTTGACAAAAGTAGAACATTCAAATATTCATAACTTTAATAAAGTATTTTGTACCATAAAAAGCCTTACGATTTATTTTAAAAAGTAAGGAAGTATTTTTATTGGCTGTTAATATCGAGGTCGTATTTTCCTCTATAATTTTGGTAATTTCAGCCCAATTTCTTTTTTTTTATAATTTTCTACTATTCTGTTACATTGACTTACCATTGTTATGACCTATGATTATGCCCTATTTTTCTAGTTTAGTATGAAACAAAATTCATTATTATTACAGTATTATTTTCTTCTTGTTCTGGTGCTTCATATTCTACAAGAAAGCCTAACTAAACATTCCAGCTGTACTTTATTTCTTTTCCATTTCCATAGACATACTCGTACCTACCTATTCATTGAATAAGGCCAGGCTACTAAGAGTATTCTAAAAATAATAGATTTTAGAGCGTAACTAAGGGCCCATTCCCACGGCAATCCAGTTTTGCTGGATCCTGTAATGCAGGATCCCTTAAAATTAGACTGTAGTGTGAATATAATAGAATAGAACAGAATTATCTTTATTGCCAAAACTGTTGGAAATTCGAATTACAAATTCGAACGGATTGGGTTTTTGTGGGACATTGAAAACGGGATGTTCGTGTGAACGTTGATTTAAGACACGTATAATATTAAACGGGATCCTACAAAAAACGGGATGTCTCAGTGGGAACAAGCCCTAAATGATTACTCAACAAATTCATTACTACTCCGGTCAAACCCAATTGATCGTTCCTTTTGTGTAGGACTGGCGTTTAGCTAACAAAGGTTCAGTAATTATTGGCCACACGCTTTAGTAGGGCTACTCTATAACCCCATTTGCGTAGTTTTGGATCTATCTGACCCTGTCGCTTACGTTGGCGTTTCGGTTTACGTGACAGAGATGGCAACATTGAAACTAAATAACGTTTTTGCCAGAGCTACTGCCCCCTTACATTTGTACGAGTACCTACCTGTTCTCAGGTGCCGGCGTCTTGGGCGATTATAGTAATTTTGTTTGCTTGCCTAATATTTATTTTGGGAAGACGGATCGTGTTTGCGTTACGTTTTGGTCATTTCTCGAGATTTTCTGTGGTAAATTAATCTCGTTTTACACAGAAGAAACTTAATAAAAATGCAAGAGGAGAGTGAACTGGATGACACTTGACTAAGTTAGCTGCTATAAGGATAGACGATTTGACCTACAGACTTGACACTGGACAGTGGATACTGCTGCTGAAATCAATGTGATGATTAATCAGCCGTTGATGCCTATCATTTTAAACAAGCTTCTACCTGTGATTTCATCCGTGTTAATTTCAGTCTGTCTTTTACAGATTAGTGTTACCATAAAAATACAAACAGACACTTAAAATTTGTTTAGCATAGATGATGATTACGATGAATTCAGTCTTGAAAACTAAGGCCTTTTTGAAAACCTATTTTCACGCGTACATACGAGTATCCACGATCGTTGCTATAGTCAACAGTAAACTTCTTACACGCGTAGTCTATAAATGTCCCTAATCAGAATGTGACACTACGCCGCTTGAGCAACTAATATCAAGTCGAAGTTCGGGCTGTGGTTTCATATCCATTATTCCGGGTCCAAAGTTGTGAGTGCCCCAACCCTTAGGTCCAAAGAGACCTCTGATTCGATTCACCTGTTAGACGCTTTGACAGCGACTGCTTGATAAGGTCGGTTCACATTGTTGGAATAGAACCCTGTGTTTGTTTAAACTTTTTTATATTAAATGTGCGACATTTAACTGTTTTAATAGTAATTCAGGCACGCTGAAACAATATCACCTCTAAGTATATTCTAAGGGGACAAAATCTATTTTTGTGAATGAACATATTTCATCGTATACATACTGTAATGACTACAGTGGCACAGTGGATAATCTAGAGCACAAAAGTTAAACAATAATAACTCAGATTATTCGTAGCGTAGGTACCACATCCACCCTAACAACCTCATGGAGATAGCAGGAAGGTGCTGGATGCAGACACTATGTTCTATGATATGACTATATGTTCAGCAGTAGACGTCATGTCCTGTGGCTGAAATGATAATGATAAATATGATGACCAGAATAAAATATTTGCAACGCATCATTAGGACATAGTGTTCCTACCATGAGTTTACGTTAGGTGTGCTCGATAGCGAGTGCGTCAAAAAAATCTATGAAGATTTTAGTTCTTGAAAGTAGCGGCTAAGGGTGCCGTACAATTTGTCCTATTTCATGTCATTTTTTTACGCAGTCGCTAGCGAGCACACAGGATTAGTCTGAAAAAAACGTAAATAATGTGGACGTACCCTTATAGGGGCGCTTTGACAGCAACGTAACGGATCATATTGGCAGTTTAGGGTTGGCCCTTTGAAACGTGACGTACATGCGGTAAATATTGTATGCCTTGAGTTATGGGCCAGATTGATTGAGTCCGGTTTTCGGAGTGGCTGGTCTTGTTGTGTCACAGTAAAAAATTAATCGTAAGCTTTGTTTTATTAGAGTTAGTTTTGCAATAATCCCTTATTTTTATTATGAGGAGTCAACATGGTTCTGCTTGAATTGTAAGACCATTTAGGTCTCGCTAATGTGGTGAAGCAATAAAGTATCGAGTATTTTAGTTAGTGCAAATTATCAACTTTCCAATAGTATACTTTAGCATCTTATTAAACGCGAATCAAGCAGAAAATTTTAAAATAAGATAGATACTTCGAAAGGTTCGAACAGAATCCGATCTGAATCAGTCAAAAAATGGGTCTAGACACACTTGAGAAATCACATGATGGAAATTGGATTTAGTGCGTAGACTTACTTCCATTATACAAGTACTTACTTTCACAACTAATCCGGACTAAATTTTCACGGATTCTACTTGGCTGCGGTAGTGCAAAACCGTCTTATTCGTAAATCGGATCACAAATTCACAATATTCTCGGGTCCGTCCATGTTTCCTATCAACACAACAAGAAGGTCCGATCCCGGTGCCCACATTGTTTGCGCGCCGATAAGTTTAATGAAAAGCAACTTTTGATTGCAACTGCCTGGTTGAATACAGTAGAAATGGGCGGTAGATTCATTTCCACTTGGAACCACAGTAGATTTGATAAAAAGATATAATATTGGAAACGCAGCACACGCAGTTCTTAATTTTATAATACAAGACTGAATCTTACAAGTACCTATTATGTTCGCTCAAATTAACGCCAATAAACCAAAAAAAAGCAGCTAACAATAGTTACAACGCAATGTGGTCACCGTAAAACATACACATCGCGATATTCGGAGTCTTTAAGCGAAATGCTTCTTTTGAAAATGCTCAAGGTGCTTTGTGGGAATTATCAGAAATGTCACTCGTATGTCTAACGTTAGATCGAGTGAGTTTACTACCTTAGTATCATTTTCAAACTGTTCAGTTACACACCAAAAGCGAAAAATGCACGCGTGTGCAAGTAACAGGTTGGAATCAAAAAACTTTCGGAAATCCGATTTGCTAGACCTGCGTCGGTAATTGGATATACCTAACTTTAGTTCTGGATTGTTTAGGGATTTATAAATTTAAGCGACTAGACTAAGGTGTTTTTCATTGGCAAACAAATAGACTAGCTTTATTGATTAACTTTTGAATTTACCTACTTCTTTCCAAAGTCTAGAAGATCTGTGAGAAATTCAGAATGTTTATAAAATATTTACAGAATAAGTACGTTAAAACAGTAAAACTGTAACTTTATTAAATCGAAATTAATCAACCAAGAGCCATCCGTATTTGACTTTTATTATCAGAGTTATTCATCAACTAAATACAATCCTGTTTTATAAGCTGCGAACATTTCCCAACAACAGTTTTCTCATAAGGAATAATACAAGATGAAGGCCTGTCACAGCATCCCTTGGAGCTCTTCCAACTTTATCTGATATTAAAAAAAGTTGACGGGCGTTTTGCGGCGAACTTAGAATGGCTGTAGGATTTATTGTCCTGTCGTATTTACATTATTCTAACGTTCTATTAGCAATGAGAGAGATTGGTAAATTACACTACACAATTTAAGTTTCTTTCAATTCAGGATCTGTGTAAGGATTATAAAAAGAAACCATTATAGTTATTGCAACTCACGAAGGCGAGTGACTTATACTTGTGTGTGTTATATACACGTAACATGCACAGTCTATCAAAACTTTTGAAAAACAAACAGTAGCGAGGCACCACACATGTAAAGCCGACTCGCCTACGTGAATTGCAACAACTATACTGATTAATCTGTCAATACAACAGTACAAAGGATTGAACTAAACATGGCATGAGTTTTCACTCCTTATGGGGATGAAAAGGGGGTACTAGAAAAGTGTAAAAGTACCCTAACAAAGTCACGAGTAGAAACTAATAATATTGATAAAGTTTCTTCTGGCTATACGCGTCATTTATAAATCAAGCTTCAAACAATATTATTTCTAATCAAGCCATCATCATATTTTATTTGTAACAATAACAAATAACGTTATATTTTCAACGTCCAAATGAACTATCAATTTTTAACAACTAATACAATTTCAATTTACTGAAACTACACTCGAACATTAGTTATCGTGATTGTATTAAGTTTCAAACGAAATTGTATTTGTAAACTCCAATCAAAAATTATTTATTAACTTCAAATCGGTATAGTTATTCCTTCGTTCCAATTTCGTAGTATTCGAGTATTTCGGAGCCGTTGCTAAGTTGAAAGGAAATCAAACTGTCACCATGTAATCGTAATAAAAATCGATGTTAGTAAATTCGTGCCAAATTAGGTACGAAGCCTGAAGTTTTCAGTCCA
The DNA here is from genome assembly GCF_004193835.3 of Ostrinia furnacalis. Taxonomy (NCBI): domain Eukaryota; kingdom Metazoa; phylum Arthropoda; class Insecta; order Lepidoptera; family Crambidae; genus Ostrinia; species Ostrinia furnacalis. The sequence goes on along the minus strand of NW_021131279.1, from coordinate 72,030 downwards.
ATATTATTACTCACTAGCGGCCGCCCGCGACTTCGTAAGCGTGGATCCCGTTTTAGCCCTTTTTAGGTGGAGTTTCGTAAAATCCATTCATAATGGGTGTCTACCCTACAAGGAACCTACCTGCCAAATTTTAAGTTTATAGGTGTTTTGGTTTCTGGAAATTCGTGATAAATCAGTGATTAGTAATTCGAGTTTGTATACGAGTACATACAATTACATTTAAGGTTATTAGGTATTAAGATTTTCTTTATTCCTAACTAAATAGAGAGCTACTCGTAATTACTAGTTATCAGAAGGCAATCATGATGACGATTAAAATTAGTATGGAAAGATTTTCATCGGTTTGATTGATTTAGGCACTTCACATTCCCCAAGCTAAACTCCGTTTTCTCCAAACCGCGGTCTTTTCAGTCATCAAACGGACGTCCGGGACGTGATATATTATTCTGTTTATGCACTGGCTAGAAGCATCGACTTGCAACTTTGTTTACTTGGATGTCTCGAAGTATCTGTGGTGGGGCATATAGGGTGTCCTGAATGAAGGTCCGATTACGCCCATACTACAAGAAATATTATTCCTGNTGGCCATTATCGTTAATAGAAATAGGTTATTATTTTCTTTTGTTACCACAGCCCTTATTACTTACTCCAACTATAGCAATCGCCTTTCATATTGATGGCGATTGCAGGTAAGTCATAATAAGAAATTTTAAAAAAATCTGTGATTGCAAGAAAATAAGGCACAGAATTTTTTAAGAAAAAAAAATATCTTTTCACCTTTATTGAACCAATCAAGACTGAGACAGAGGTTTATACTAGTTTTTAGCTAATAAAATTTCCTTTTTGCTAAGCTTAGCTACAGGTTGAAATTGCTTACACACACATACACACACACATCTTATGTGAAAAGATGTGATCTAAAATAAAGCAAGTTTTTACCACCTATTTTTAACATAGTTGTAACAATGTTGACAGATTTGACTTTTGTTTAAGTTAAAGATGGTGCAACCCAGCCTTAGTTATTTACAGCACTTGGGACTACAGCACGTATGCCAATTTGTTCATGATTTTTCAAAATTTAACAACCATAACACTCGAAAGCCATATGAATTTTGTGAATATCCTTCAGATGACATTTTGAAAGCAATTGTCAAAGTTACACAATAGATACCCTGGCCCGCGTTGTTCTCAATACGTTCGCCGAAACATCCATCACGTTGGCCAACCCTTCTGCTGGGGTATATTTATTATTTACCCTCTGACCAAAAGCACCCCGCTCCCTTTATTTGTATAGCTACTTCATGGTGTACACGTGTTTTATGAACAACACAAGGGTGTATATTATCCCCCTACTATATACAGGCAGCAGCATCTGACTATTTCCATTTCCATTGCAAAATATTACCTATGACAACGACATAAGATTCAGGTGTTTAGTTTAATGTGTCGCCATCGGTACTTATAAATATGAAAAAGGTTGATAAGCCGAGCGACGATAAAAGTTAATGTAATACAAATTTAATTTCGTACTCGGGTTTGACAAAGTAGAACATTCAAAATTAAATATTCATAACTTTAGTAAAGTATTTTGTACCATAAAAAGCGATTTGTTTTAAAAAGTAAGGAAGTATTTTTATTGGCTGTTAATATCGAGGTCGTATTTTCCTCTATAATTTTGGTAATTTCAGCCCAATTTCATTTTTTTTTTATAATTTTCTAATATTCTGTTACATTGACTTACCATTTATTTTTCTAGTTTAGTATCAAAATTCATTATTATTACAGTATTATTTTCTTCTTCTTGTTCTGGTGCTTTATATTGTACAAGAAAGCCTAACTAAACATTCTAGTTGTACTTTATTTCTTTTCCATTTCTATAGATAATATTAATTGAATAAGGCTGCTACTCTAAAAATACTAGGCTATTAGAGAGTAACTAAGGGCAATCCAGTTTTGCTAGATCCTGTAATGCAGGGTCCCGTAAATTGGACTGTTATGTGAACAAATGTGTTTGAAATTCTAATTACAAATTCGAACAGAGGGCCTAGTGTGAGTTTACATCAAACGTCGTCACTGGTGAACGCGTAAAAATTGTATGAAAATTTTAGTTCTTGAAAATTTCCGCTTGGGGCGCTGCACACACGGCCACACTATTAACTATCCATTTCCGTTTTTGCTCTCGCTCTCATCAAATGGTGATTCTTTGCGATAGAACGAGATGACATGACAGGCAATGGATAGTTAACACTGTTGCCGATGGTACAATCCGTCATACATTTAATGTCATTTTTTTACGCTCTCATTAGTGACGACGTTTGATGTAAACTTACACTAAGCCCTAACATTGGTTTTTTGTGGGACACTGCAAACGGGATGTTCATGTGAACGTTAATAGTACACGTATACCTACTATTAAACGGGATCCTACAAAAAACGGGATGTCTCAGTGGGAACAAGCCCTAAATGATTACCCAACAAATTCATTACTACTCCGGTCAAACCCAATTGATCGTTCCTTTTGTGTAGGACTGACGTTTAGCTAACAAAGGTTCAGTAATTATTGGCCACACGCTTTAGTAGGGCTACTACTACTACTATAACCCCATTTGCGTAGTTTTGGATCTATCTGACCCTGTCGCTGACGTTGGCGTTTCGGTTTACGTGACAGAGATGGCAACATTGAAACTAAATAACGTTTTTGGCAGAGCTACTGCCCCCTTACATTTGTACCTACCTGTTCTCAGGTGCCAGCGTCTTGGGCGATTATAGTAATTTTGTTTGCTTGCCTAATATTTATTTTGGGAAGACGGATCGTGTTTGCGTTACGTTTTGGTCATTTCTCGAGATTTTCTGTGGTAAATTAATCTCATTTTACACAGAAGAAACTTAATAAAAATGCAAGAGGAGAGTGAACTGGATGACACTTGACTAAGTTAGCTGCTATAAGGATAGACGATTTGACCTACAGACTTGACACTGGACAGTGGACACTGCTGCTGAAATCAATGTGATAATTAATCAGCCGTTGATGCCTATCATTTGAAACAAGCTTCTACCTGTGATTTCATCCATGTTAATTCAGTCTGTCTTTTACAGTTTAGTGTTACCATAAAATCACAAACAGACACAATTTGTTTAAGCATAGATGAAAAGATAAGAAGGCTCAAGAAGCCTCATAAGAAGGCTCAAGGTCACCTAAAGGGCGATGGAGCGGGCTATGCTCAGAGTTTCTCTGCGTGATCGAATCAGAAATGAGGAGATCCGCAGGAGCACCAAAGTGATCGACATAGCTCGCAGAATTGCTAAAATCAAGTGGTAGTGGGTGGGGCACATAGCTCGTAGTGACGATGGCCGTTGGGGCAGAAAAGTTCTCGAGTGGTGACCACGGGCTATAAGACGTAGCGTGGGCAGGCCTCCTACTAGGTGGACCGACGATCTGGTGAAGGTCACGGGAAAAGCCTGGATGCGAGCAGCGCAGAACCGTTCATTGTGGAAAACCTTGGAGAAGGCCTTTGTCCAGCAGTGGACATCATTCGGCTGAAACGAAGGAACGAACGAAGCATAGATGATTGCATCAATTAATTCAAATTAATTAAATCGTGAAAACTAAGGCCTTTTTGAAAACCTATTTTCATATCGACTATCGTAGCTATAGTCAACAGTAAACTTCTTACACGCGTAGTCTATAAATGTCCCTAATCAGAATGTGACACTACGCCGCTTGAGCAACTAATATCAAGTCGAAGTTCGGGCTGTGGTTTCATATCCATTATTCCGGGTCCAAAGTTGTGAGTGCCCCAACCCTTAGGTCCAAAGAGACCTCTGATTCGATTCACCTGTTAGACGTTTTGACAGCGACTGCTTGATAAGGTGGGTTCACATTGTTGGAATAGAACACAGTATTAGTTTAATCTTTTTTCTAAATGCAACAATTTAATAGGTACCTAATTCAGGCACTCTGAAATAATTTCACCCTTGGCTATCTTCTAAGGCTGGGTTGCACGATCTTACTTTAACTTTGACAAACGTCAAAAATCTGTCAATCTCCATACAAAAAACGCCAGTTATCGTTATAGTTACGGTCAAAGTTAGGTGGTGCAACTCAGCCTTAGAAGATAGCCAAGGGTGAAATTGTTTCAGAGTGCCTAAATTAGGTACCTATTAAATTGTTGCATTTAGGGGACAAAATATATTTTTGTGAATGAACTTATTTCATCTTATACTGTACTAACTACAGTGGATAGTCTCACGACCTCATAGAGGTAGCAGGAAGGTGCTGGATGCAGACCACTACCAACCGGCCAATCTGCTAATCATAGGGAAAGGTCTATGTTCAGCAATATATTATACGTCCTGACCTGAAATGATGATGATGACCAGAATAAAATATTTGAAACGGTTCATTGAGGCATCGGGATAAGTCTGAAAAAACATACCCTTGTGGGATGTGAACGTACCCTTACAGGGGCGCTTTGACAGCAACGTAACGGATCATATTGGCAGTTTAGGGTTGGCCCTTTGAAACGTGACGTACATGCGGTAAATATTGTATGCCTTGAGTTATGGGCCAGATTGATTGAGTCCGGTCTTTGGAGTGGCTGGTCTTGTTGTGTCACAGTAAAAAATTAATCGTAAGCCTTGTTTTATTAGATTTAGTTTTGCAATAATCCCTTATTTTTATTATTGGGTCCACATTGTTCTGCTTGAATTGTAAGACCATTTAGGTCACGCTAATGTGGTGAAGCAATAAAATATCGAGTATTTTATTTAGTGCAAATTATCAACTTTCCAATAGTATACTTTAGCATCTTATTAAACGCGAATCAAGCAGAAAAAATTAAAATAAGGTAGATACTTCGAAAGGGTCGAACAGAATCCGATCTGAATCAGTCAAAAAATGGATCTAGACACACTTGAGAAATCACATGATGGAAATTGGATTTAGTGCGTAGACTTACTTCCATTATACAAGTACTTTCACAACTAATCCGGACTAAATTTTCACGGATTCTGCTTGGCTGCGGTAGTGCAAAACCGTCTTATTCGTAAATCGGATCACAAATTCACAATATTCTCGGGTCCGTCCATGTTTCCTATCAAAACAACAAGAAGGTCCGATCCCGGTGCCCACATTGTTTGCGCGCCGATAAGTTTAATGAAAAGCAACTTTTGATTGCAACTGCCTGGTTGAATACAGTAGAAATGGGCGGTAGATTCATTTCCACTTGGAACCACAGTAGATTTGATAAAAAGATATATATTGGAAACGCAGCACACGCAGTTCTTAATTTTATAATACAAGACTGAATCTTACAAGTACCTATTATGTTCGCTCAATGTCCGGTAACGCCAATAAACCAAAAAAAAAACTCAGAAGTTACAACGCGATGTGGTCATCGTAAAACATACACATCGCGATATTCGGAGTCTTAATGCGAAATGCTTCTTTTGAAAATGCTCAAGACGCTTTATGGGAATTATCAGAAATATCACTCGTAGGTATGTCCAACGTTAGATCGAGTGAGATTACTGCCTTAGTATCATTTTCGAACTGTTCAGTTACACACCAAAAGCGAAAAATGCACGCGTGTGCAAGTAACAGGTTGGAATCAAAAAACTTTCGGAAATCCGATTTTCTATACCAGCGTCGGTAATTGGATGTAACTTTAGTTCTGGATTGTTTAGGGATTTATAAATTTAAGCGACTAGACTAAGGTGTTTTTCATTGGCAAACAAATAGACTAGCTTTATTGATTAACTTTTGAATTTACCTACTTCTTTCCAAAGTCTAGAAGATCTGTGAGAAATTCAGAATGTTTATAAAATATTTACAGAATAAGTACGTTAAAACAGTAAAACTGTAACTTTATTAAATCGAAATTCATCAACCAAGAGCCATCCGTATTTGACTTTTATTATCAGAGTTATTCATCAACTAAATACAATCCTGTTTTATAAGCTGCGAACATTTCCCAACAACAGTTTTCTCATAAGGAATAATACAAGATGAAGGCCTGTCACAGCATCCCTTGGAGCTCTTCCAACTTTATCTGATATTAAAAAAAGTTGACGGGCGTTTTGCGGCGAACTAAGAACGGCTGTAGGATTTATTGCCCTGTCGTATTTACATTATTCTAACGTTCTATTAACAAAGTTAATTACATTACACAATTTTCTTTCAATTCAGGATCTGTGTAAAGATTATAAAAAGAAACCATTATAGTTCTTGTAACTCACGAATGCGAGTGAGCTTTACTTGTGTGTGTTATGTACACGTAACGTGCACAATATCACGATAATATTGAAATGTCTATAAAAACTTTTGAAAAACAAACAGTAGAGCCACCACACATGTAAAGCTCACTCGCCTTCGTGAATTGCAACAACTATACTGATTGATCTGCCAACACAACAGTACAAAGGATTGAGCTGGACACGGCATGGGGTTTCACTCCTTATGGGGATGAAAAGGGGGTAGGTACTAGAAAAGTGTAAAAGTACGCTAACAAAGCTACGAGTAGAAACTAATCATACTGATAAAGTTTCTTCTGGCTATACGCGTCATTTACGAGTATATTAAGCTTCAAACAATATTTTTCTAATCAAGCAATCATCATACTTTATTTTTAACAATAACAAATAACGTTATATTTTCAACGTCCAAATGAACTATCAATTTTTAATAACTAATACAATTTCAAATTTACTGAAACAACACTCGTACATTAGTTATCGTGATTGTATTAAGTTTCAAACGAAATTGTATTTGTAAACTCCAATCAAAAATTATTTATTAACTTCAAATCGGTATAGTTATTCCTTCGTTCCAATTTCGTAGTATATGAGTATTTCGGAGCCGTTGCTAAGTTGAAAGGAAATCAAACTGTCACCAAGTAATCGTAATGAAAATCGATGTTAATAAATTCGTGCCAATTAGGTAGGAAACCTGAAGCTCTTGGTCAAATATTATTACTTAATTAAGGTATTCCTAATTCATCATCATCATCATCATCATCATCATTTCAGCCATAGGACGTCTACTGCTGAACATAGGCCTCCCCCAATGCTTTCCATGTTGATCGATTGGTAGCGGCCTGCGTCCAGCGCTTCCCTGCTACCTTAACTATTCCTAATTAAACGTAGATAATTACTTGCTTTTAGGTCATAGATTATCAGGAGTCAAATTATTATGATGACGATTATCATTTCAGAAATTAATATTTACCATCATCGGTTTCCAAAGACACTAATAAAGGTACGAGAATTTACGTATTTTCACTTACAACTACTGTTTCACTTTTTCTGTAGTTTCACTTGCAATTAGGAAAATATTATAAATTAAGATAGAAAGTGATCAAAAAGAGTGATCTAGGCACTTCAAATTCCCCAATCTGAATGTCTCCGTTTTCTCCAAACCGCGGTCTTTTCAGTCATCAAACGGACGTCCGGGACGTGATATATTATTCTGTTTATGCACTGGATAGAAGCATCGACTTGCAACTTTGTTTACTTGGATATCTCGAAGTATCTGTGGTGGGACATACAGGGTGTCCCAATTTCTTCTGCCATGTTCAAATAGAAAATGTCTAGAAATTAAAGGATAATTGTATAAACTGCTAAAAACTTTACTTGAAAATCCCGTGCAAACAAAAATGACTTCAAGCTATTTTCTTTTTTTTTTTTTTTCTAAAAAGTGTGTCCTCCTTCCGAATAATTCATGCTATTGGAAGAAATCGTCACCTTTTAAATACTCGTATTCATGAACGTTCTTTAATTCTATTTTTGCTTAAAATTTTAAAAAGTCCCAAAAAATATTTAATCCGAATTTTTAGCAATTATTTTTGATCTAGGTACTCTCAACTAAAAAATAGTGGAAATAATTGTCCTTCTTTTGGACACCCTGTATTTATAGAGCCATTATCCTCGAGATAAGTTCTGGCACCATCGGCGTGTTTGCTGTTGACCACTGACCAATACTTAACCAGTTTAATTTATACATTAGCCATAAATCCAAACACTTGTATAAATGATGTCTTTGTTTGCGCACTCAGCTATTCGAACGACAATCTATACCGGGTGACCAACTGATTAGACATAAGATCTACTGTTTACTAAGGAAACCCTGTGTGATCTACCACTTACATACTTCTTGAAATCTTAATTAAAACAGCATAGTTTAGTACACAATCATGTAGTATTTTTTATTGACCAATTTACCGCGGAAAACTATAGGCTATATCATCTCGCTACGACCAATAGAAGCAAAACATCAATGAAGAATGTTATAAAATCGGGAAAAATTATTCAAACTATTTTCACGCGTATGAAGTCGCGGGAACAGCTAGTCCTAAGTTAATTTCTCTATTCTACTATAATTTGTTTGTTTATGGAACAACTTGATTGACTTACACCCATTATAGTATTCACAAACGACGCTTGCTTAAGTGAAGCAGCAAATCGAACGCACAGCTTTGAATAGAGCTCTTTAACTGGTTCGTGTGTGACCCTGTCCGTCCACGCGCATTGTGAGACCTCATAGTATTTTCACAAAATACGGGCGTTATCTATCCGTAACTTCGCAGCTAATGAAACCCAGTCAGTATAAAGATTGAGTAATCCCAAGGGTCTAACTGTCTTGGGATCCCCAATAAAAATTAATCAGAATTAGAAGTAAAGTAAGACACTACGTTTAGTATCGCCTTTCTTGACAATAGTGGAGTGGCGATTAAATGTAGACCTTTTTTGAGATCCATATTTTTAAGAGCACTGCATTACTTACGCGTATTTGCTTGACACTTGAGACATTATTTTGAGATTTTTTTTTATGCATAACAAGGCAGTTATTTGACCACAATCGCACCTGGTGTTAATTGGGATGCAGTCTAGGATGGTACATATCTGCCTTGTAAGTGACTTTTCACTCTCGCCTTGTAACCCATAGAGGTGCGTGTATTTTTATGTAGGCGGACATTTTTATCACTGTTTCGTGATATCCTAAATATATTTATCGTGCAACTTTATAACTCATTTATTAACTTAGGTATGTCTATTATTAATGACCAAAACAAATCCAGTAACTAAACCCTAACAGAGAGCGTACTAATAAATATTTAATCACTATCCGTGTTTTACCACTAAATATTCCATGAGCAAAGTGTCCATAAGCTGTCATTAGGAAAAATAATGAAGGATTTGTTTCATAAAATATAATGTTTCCACTGTGAAAATACGGATGTAGAAATATTTAAGTTATTATACCGGTTCACTTTGGAAATCAAAATATGTATAGGCATGTTTGTCTTTTAAATCAGTATTAAAGTAAAATAATGATTGATACTTATCTTCGGTTTTTTTTTGCAATAAGTACTGAAAACAAACAAAGGTTTACTACGAAATTCAAATTAGTTTGCTACGTTTAAATCTTTATTTTACCATAAGCATTATGCCTCAGATCTTAGGTTATTTTCCTGTCAATATTTAGACCAATGAAAAGACTGATTTTTATTTTATGATAGAGTAAATATTGACGTCGCGTTAAGACCCCTGTCTTACTATTTTAGAGTAAATCAAATCAAGGATGCGGGACAGTCCATCCCAAAAAAAAAAAAAAAATCAAGGATTTTGGACTAAATAAAAAAAAATCTTTCTTTCTTTCTTTCTTCAGCGTCACTTGCCTATGCATTGTCCTTTGCACTAATATTACCTCGTACGCAAATCTTCTTTGTCCGTCAGTGGACGTCATTTCGACGAAACAACGAACAAACGAAAATCGAATACGAAGTCCATTGAACGTGCACTAAGGACCTTGTTTTGAGTGCCTGTTGACAATTTTTGATTTATCATTTCATTTGTTTTGCTTCTGAAGCACCCATTGAGTTATGTGTAGGGTCCACGTCGTCCAATTCACCCCCCACTGGTTCTACGATGACGTCCGAGATTTATTTGCTGTTCCGTCACCCTTGCAGGAGGGATGTTTGTCCCAAAATGTGCTTGTAAATGCATTTCGTTACTTATTAGTAGCAGGGGTTGAGAAGGTAGCCAATTAAGACTTTTCTGGTAGCTCGTTACACCGAGCAACGACATCACCTAACTAAACATTATGGTATCATATTGTTGTGGTGTGTACAATCTGAAGACAATAACTTAATCATGGTTAGTTTTACATCTACGTAAACTTTCGTGTTTCTGAAACTTAAGATTATTACAAAGTTCTTAGCATTTTAGTCTAAATAAATGAAAATTAAAAGTTGATAAGTAGTATATGGTTTTTCTCTTGACTTAGGCTGGGTTGTATCATCTTACTTTAAATTAGACAATCGTCAAAAATCTGTCAAACTCCATACAAAAAACATCAATTATCGTTATCGTTATAGTTACGGTCAAAGGTACTTAGGTGGTGCAACTCAGCCTTAGTTTAAAAGAGACTGATTGTTATCTGTAAATTGAATGGTGCCTAATCAAAATACTGTTTTTTTTACAAAATCTCATAACTAAGGCTGGGTTGCACCATCTTACTTTAACTTTGACAAACGTCAAAAATCTGTCAAACTCCATACAAAAAACACCGGTTATCGTCATAGTTACGGTTAAAGTTAGATGGTGCAACTCAGCCTAAGTAGTAATTTAGTTACGGAAACATCTGTGAACGTTCTTAATTACAGATTATGTATGTGCCCTCAATGCCCTCATGTGTCATTTCAAAACTACCCTATATCATAACTGCAATAAAACCAGGCCAATATCAAATCTCTCTAAATAATATTTCTTTCCATTTTCCGCGCGTCCCTACGTCATAAAACGCGGGTCCAATCGGGACCGGAATTTGAAGAAGTTTGCAACTCAAAGATAATAAGGTTTCACATCCGGCCGCCGATCGCGTATAAGAACTTCCCCAATGCAAGTAACATTGTTTCTACAAGGAAAGTTCGGCTTATTTATGCGTATTTGCTTCCGTTCCGTCCGCACTTTTGCTTTTGTCATTGGGAACTTTCGATGGAATAACATGTGACGTTTTTGTAATTTGTAATTGTAATTTTGTTTGAGATGGCCTGATCGATATTTAATTTTAACGTATATACAAAACTTTTTTAATTTTATGATAAGTACCTATATTATTAAATTAATTGCATTGCATGGTTTTCTTGGTGGTTGTTATTTACTTTTTTTTAGAATGAATCTTTTAGAACCTTAACATTTCGTTAGTGGCTAAATACTTAACAAACCAAAAGGAGTCCATTGCTGGACAAAGGCCTCTCCCTTTTCAATGATTTTCAACTGTATTACCTTGCTAATCAGTTCAAAATTGATTACTAAAAATTATTTGAAAGGCGATTTCTACTAGGTATCGCTACAATGCATTTAAGTTAGCCATCGGGCTTAAGTTCGGACAAGTTTCGTTTGTATAAAACGTACCTACATCGGTACGTTTTTGTACGTTTTATAGCAAACGAAACTTTTCTCTCCAAAACAGGAATTTTGAACTTTAGAAAATGTAACATTTCCACATCTCCCAACAAACATAAAATTAAACTAAATCCAGAACTTTACTGCCCGGACATCCGATCTTCCGATCAATAGAATACATTTCATTTCAGATTATACTTTGTGATACGGAAACTCCGTCGAGCTGTCACTTGGCGCTTGGCAGGCGACTTGGCGGAGGTGCGACCTCACCGCAACTGCCATTTAGCACCGGAAGTCGGAAATCGGCAAACTTGCCAAGCCCAAACTTGGTAGTGCGTTCGATCCGAAATCGCTTCTATTTTGAACTTCCTCAGTTCGGGAGTTGAGGAAAAGTGTTTTGAAATTCATGTTTGTTCGGAAATGGACGTTATAAGGAATTACATGTAACATGGACAATTGGACATTTAACTTAATCCTATCATGTTAATGCTTAGGCGAAATAATGTTTTGAACGGATACCACAAATTTATTATGAGCAAATTATCTGAATCTAATATTAAACAAACACAGACAAATAATGAAAAAATAGTTGATCAGGCAAGTCTTTGACGTACCAGCAATTACATCGTAAGACGTCTACCAACTAGGTGGACAGACGACCTCATAAAGAATGCGGAAATGCGGAAATGCGGAGTGGCCTGCCACTAATAAGAGGCAAATCTGAAAATTATTTGAGGAGGGAGGTTCAGTCGTGAACGTCCTATAGCTGAAATGATGACGATGAGGCATATCATTAATTAAAATGATAAATAATAAAAACTGCAATGAAGTAGCTGACATTCCTCTTTAAAAACAAAGCTCAAATTAATATTTACAACATATAATTTTTCGGATGAAAAACTTACTCCAACTCTATGCTTAAACAAAAACTTCGTACAATAAACGTTACATGAGTTTCCGAAATTTCAAAGAAAACTTTGGAACAAGCCGAACTAACGGCAGATCAAAAAGTTGCCAAAGTTGCCAACGTTGCCGACTTCCGTAGTTACAGACTGTACAGGTAGTCAAGCCACTTCCTTATATTAATGTGCGTACTGCAACTTTTTATCGGATTTAAACTTTCTGTTGGTTGGGCTATGACGCAGACATTATTGTATCGTGGTCAGAATTATGTTGACGATTTCTTTGGTCAATCCTTTTTACCAGAAAGAGGGTTATGTTTTTTAAACTTAGTTATATCTTATCTACTTAGTTTTAGATAAGTATATTATTCTAGTATCGCCATCGATATTCTGATCTGTGCAGATCTACGCTATAATATTTATGGCGTTTGATCCAAAAGAAATGACCCATTCAAGATTCGCACAATTTTGTTTCAATTTACCTGCATTAAACAGTCAGTATGAAATCTCTGCAATATTTTTTTCGACCTGCAATACCTTAAAATTATTGAAGTTTTAATTCATTTACCCAACTCATTTTACTAAGAACACCAACAAAAACAAAACTACTGGACTGAAACCACATAAAACAGAGCTAATGAATTAAAAACACTGCATCTGTATTAAACGACATCCCAAAGTCAGTGTATTGTATATCCCTGTCCAGTATAATATGAGCTAATGGTTCGGACCTCGCTTTCAGTGTGTGTATTGAATGGGGATGTCAAAAGGGTAATTTTACGCTGGTGAAGCGATAGCCTGCGTGTTGTGAATAAACCATGAGTTGTTTTCAATTTAGCGTAAAAGCGTTCCGTCATAAAAGCTACTGGCTCATAATTAACATTTTATGTGTGAGTGACAAATGTTTGCGGTATACAAGTGCACTGATGTTTATTGCTGTTGGTTCGCCCATTGATACTTATTTAATACTACCCAGTTATGTTGTCTGGTCAAAGTTCACTTAGGCCCAGTTTTTTTATTCATAGTTAAAATAACTAATTGTTAAATTTTGCTACTAATGGTTAAATATTAACAAAATGTTAACTAATAGTTTAAAAATGTACTAAAAGTCAAGCTAACCATTGTTCGAAAAACATTTTTTTCTGATATTTAACCACTTGTCATTTGACATCTGTCAAATTTGACTATTGGTTATTTTAACTACGAATCAAAAAACCGGGCCTTAGGCCCAGTTTTTTGATTCATAGTTAAAATAACTAATTGTTAAATTTTGTCACTAAAGGTTAAATATTAACAAAATGTAAACAAATAGTTAAAAAATATACTAAAAGTCAAGCTAACCATTGTTTGAAAAACATTTTCTTCTGATATTTAACCACTTGCCATTTGACTATTGGTTATTTTAACTACGGATCAAAAAACTGGGCCATTGCGAATGTCGGAAATAGATACATGTTTGAGTTCGATTGGGAAATGACGAAAGAGGAATAACAAGAAAAAGAACAGATTGTAAGAGTTTGATACTACGAGACACTTCACTAGCAACAACTTTTTATATCACATATTGATACAACCAAATGACTCATCCATTGTGAAAGGATTTCCAAATTAATGAACATACTAATAGGCATATACGTAAGAGAAATAAGTGAAAAATAAAACACACCTACAAAGAAACGAATTTTTCATTAAAGGGCGCTCTTTCGGCTTGATCCCAAAACCTGTTAAGCTCTGAAACAATACGCTTAACCCTACAAATGCTACAGTAGCATCGCGATACGCCACGAATAGAAAATTTATCGTCCACGTACAATGGGCCACTTAATCCTGCTTTCCACCAAGGCGAAGCGAAGCAGATAAATTTTTTAAATGGTAATTCAATATTTGCGTATCAAGAGTATTTGCATATCTCCATTCCGCTCCGCTCCGCTTCGGTGGAAAAGGATCGAGCGGAGAATTCTCGGGCGCACTTGTTTTTCTATAGAATTTGACAGCGGCGACGGCGCGGCGCGGAGTGGTGCAGAGAATAGCAGAGTGGTGCGGAGATGTGCGGAGATATGCGGATTGGTGCGCTGTTTCATACATAGCTACGCACAGCTCACACATCTCCTCTCGTCTCCGCACTGCTCCGCTCTTCTCCGCTCCGTTTGGTGGAAATAGCCTGCCAGCTTCGCCGCACATCTCTTCTTGTCTCCGCACCGCTATGCTTTAGTGGAAACCGGGCCTTAATCCAATTTCGCTGCGATTTCAGTTGACTTACTTACACGTGAAGGTAACAATGCAGGGCTTTCTCTCACCGCGCATTTGAGGGTTTTTTGTAGAGTAATGAATGGACTGCACTCGGCAGCTTTTGGTTAATCTAAAAGAGTTTGTTTGCGTTGTTAAGTGTTTGTAAGTGGCGTTATATTGTTTTCTATTTAATGCAGTTGAGTAAAAAGATCCGGTGGCTGGATGAAAAAAGACGGATATTGTGCTTTTGTCACTCATTAAGGAAAGCTCTCGCTTTCCAACTGGAGATTTAAACTAAGCTACTTTGTTGTTGTACTGTAGAAAATAGAAATAAATGCATAAAAATGTAACAAGAAATCTAAACCCTCAAGCTATAAATAAACAAATAAAATTCAAGCCTTACTGTCTTCAAAAACAAGTGAAATCTATTCCAAGAGTCTGGCAAATCAAAGGGACAAGAAAATACAAAGTTAAAGCTTGTTGTAGCCTGTTGATGGAGGTTCAAAGACGTCAATTACTAACCAAAGCCCGCGAATATTGTTTTAAACTTTTCTCGGATCAATGGTTGATTGAATGTTATTACAACTAGATACTACCCGCTGATCCGGTTACTTGAATTTCGTTCTTCTATAAGATTTTTATGAATTCTGAAGTCTCTGAAATACCTCCTCCTGCATTTTATAACAAAAACATAACAGTAACTTATTATTCACATTATTAACTTTAACAAACGTCAAGTCTGTCAAACTCCATACAAAAAACACCGTTTATCGTTATACTTACTGTTAAAGCTAGTTGGTGCAACTCAGCCTTAGGGTTCCACGAGATAAATGAGTTTTCTCGGATAAAATAAATATGAAATATTTTTTTCCTGTATTTAATTTCCTTTATAAAATTATGCTCGTGATCATTAATCCAAACCACGTCATAACCTAAAAGCTGAAAAAGCTATCACTTGAAATGATAATGATCACTCAGGGTGAATTATGAACCATACATTGATATTGCCAGTAATCAAGATGTTATTTTTATACGACCTGAATCAGATTTATACGATTTCTGTTTCAGTAACACTAACGATTATGTCAGAATGTTATTAACGAGTATAATTAATTGACATTTTGACATGCTAGCTACCTTCCCTAATAGTGAAACGGTGTTATGTCAAGGCTTATGTCATGTTATTTTAGCTCTTTAGGATCAACATCGGCACTAATTTATTTTTCTTTTAGCACTAGCAAGTGAATGTTACCGACATCAATATAGCTGATGTCTTTTAGCACTAATCAACTAGGTAATTAGGTCAAATATTTTGGCATTATGACAATATGACACTAAACAAATGGTACCGCTGCTAGTTTGATCTTTGTGGCACACTTGATTATTGTGGTGAAACCATTCCTAACATAAACATACTTATTAACACAGAATACATATATTAGCTTCCTTAAAAGAGTTAGCAGGGATTTCTTTAAAAAAGGTTCTAATGTAAAATCTAGTTCGTTGAAAAATAACGCCATGGGACACCATAAACACGATCAAACTCAAAAGTAAGATGTTATAACTTTGGGGTGAAAAATGTGCCGTCATGTCTTCCTATCAATCATGGAGAGTGGATCGCTGACCAGAAATCAAGTCGTGATTATGGTAACGATGGTACTACGCATAATGCGTTCGTTCGTAGAAAATTATGTGGATAGATATTTACGTACCTACCTATACTACGTAGGTTAGGTATAATATTCTTTCAAAATAGAAAATTATGGACACTGTTTTGTTAGTTGACTTTCCCAACAACAATCATCAAAGTTCTATTCGTATAGCAGGTACATTCGAATGGCAGGCAACATGTACTCATATCACACGTATATACATTTTAGCGTTTAAAAACAATATACTTAAAATTATTATTTTTATCTAGGTAGAGAGTGCAGATTGCAGTGCAGACTTTTGACGTTTGTTAAGATCAAAGCATGATGGTGCACCGTGCAACCCCGCCTTATTATTTCTACAATCGAAAACTTTCTGGAATGCGTTAATAAAATTCTAAATTTAAATTTCATCGTCATATTTCACTTATAGCCGTGGTCTAAACTGTTATATTTTCCGTGGTCCCTATAAAAGGTCTTCACAGCCGTTGATTAACATGTGGACGCACGCGCGCGCGTTTGATAAGGCTTTACCAATTGCGCAGAGTGCAGTGCACGGATTAAAACGCATTTTGTCCGCTCAGCGATATAAAAAATACGGCACGTGTGAACCCGGATTAAATACAGTGTTCGGTATGTTTACTGTCGAGCTTCTACTGAATATTGCACAGATTTTGGTATTTGGAGATTATTTTTAGCAATATTAGGATTAGTATACCTACTATGCATCTAGCGCTAAACCAGGCCTGGCTCACTCCGCGCGGTACATCCGATAATTACCTACAGCGAAGCGCCCCGCCGGCGGGTATTATATCAGTCGAGTGTCACACGCGCGCTCGTCAGGACGCTGGCGTGCGTTGTAGTATGATTATAATTCTATGATCGAAGTATTATTTAAAAATGGACATAAAGAGAAAGAAATATCCCATCAAAAACAATACTTGTCAAAAAAACCAAGTCTCGCAACTCAGTTGTTCTACGGTAAAAAGTTGTGAGNCAGACTGGCAAAAAAGGAAAGTGAGAAAAACTGAAAAACTTAATTTCAATTTTTATTTACAGAGCAAGAAACTATTAAAAGCCTTGTTTCGAAGGTTAACAAAAATATTCCTACACATTTTTATTATAATAAGTACTTACATTATACACATGACTTGAACAGATAGAGAAAAATGGTGAAAAATACAAATATTATTTATTATTATAGTATATAATAAGATCCAGATATTGCGAGTAGTTGGATCTTTTGGAAATCTGTAAAATAGCGGGAACTTACTTAACACGTTTATTATGTCAGGGTAAATGTGATAAATTGAAAATTATTAATAATCGCCGGTTATTATGAATAATTCCCGACAGTCGAGGTAAAAGTAATAAATGAATTTACATTTATCAGTGATTATTAATAATGTATTAATACTAACAAATATCATAAAAGAGAACACCTATTGGCAGTATCAAATTGTTTGCATAGAATTTCGATTATATTGTTATAAGTACACTATCCTTAAAATATTACACAATTAGGAATTTTTGCTTTCCAGTCATTCCAGTGGCAACACTTCTAGAAATTTAGTTTTTTGCAAATTTAGTGTATTAATTAATGTGAAATAAATAAAATAATATTTACCGATGGAATGTAATGTTGTCCTTTTCAAGATTTGATGTTTCAGATCTCTTCTTACAATTAAAAACACTGCAATTCACCATTTTTATCGCAGCACGTTACTCTTCAATAGTGACATTTGGAATATGTCATTGGTGGCGCTGCAACTAGTTTTTATAAACTGAGTGAACCACTGGTCTACTTACATTGCTAGAGGGGATTGCCTGTCAGTTCCACTCCTGTTATTTCTGCTCTCTGAGTTTGACAGACTTTTGACGTTTGTTAATGTCAAAGTAAGATGGTGCAACCCCGCCTTATATTTCTACAATTGAAAACTTTTTGGAATGCGTTAATAAAATTCTAAATTTAAATTTCATCGTCATATTTCACTTATAGCCGTGGTCTACACTGTTATATTTTCCGTGGTCCCTATAAAAGGTCTTCACAGCCGTTGATTAACATGTGGACGCACGCGCGCGCGTTTGATAAGGCTTTACCAATTGCGCAGAGTGCAGTGCACGGATTAAAACGCATTTTGTCCGCTCAGCGATATAAAAAATACGGCACGTGTGAACCCGGATTAAATACAGTGTTCGGTATGTTTACTGTCGAGCTTCTACTGAATATTGCACAGATTTTGATATTTGAAGATTATTTTCAGCAGTATTAGGAAAAACTTATAACTATTATGTCGGCCGTTTGGTGTAGTGGTTCAGAACGGTCTCCTTTTACCGAGAGGTCCCGAGTTCGATTCCCGGCCGGACAGAAATTGAAATGATGAATTACTTTGTAATTAAAAAAAAGTATTTAAGTATGTTTATATCCGTTGTCTAGTACTTACAAGCTTTGTTTAGTTTGGGATTAAAAGCGCAGTGTAAAATGTCCAAGGATATTTATTAATTAATTTATAGATCTAGGGCTTTACTCAATCAGTGCCTGAGGTATGGAAGCGGCACGGGAGGGGTGACATTGACTTATTATGATGTGACAGAGCAAACAAATCTGAAGCATATCTTAACTTCTTAAGTCTCACGTCCTAAAAAACATCCTTCCATACTAGGCACTGACTAAGTTAAACGCTAGAGCAATACTCGTAGTAGTGAGATACATAATTTATTTTATAATAACTCAATATAAAATGAAGTGTAATTTAGCCCTTAGTTGAGACAAATTCTGTAGCACTTTAGGTAACTGAAAAGAGTTATTTTTATCCCAAATAATGTTCAAATGTGATACATGGCCCGGTGATCGTCCAAACACAATTTTCAGGTCACGCGATCAATCCAGGTGACAGACATTGTGTGTTTTGTACTACAATGTGGAGATGTATTGCTTGTCTTATGTATGAGGGAACACTGGAAAAATGAGGTAAGATTTGATCTGATAATACAAGGATAATAGAACATAAAATATTAGATAAATTTAGGTAAAAAGATCAGGCTATAGTTTATGTCGGTACGGCATATTTGAAAACAATTTAAAGCTTTTTGTATCCTATGGCCAATTTTCCATACAATGGAACCCCATAACACCAGCAGGCCGAGTGATTGGAATCACCATCACGTACTGTTGACATATCCGCCGCCCGGGGTAAATCGCAAATTTTACAACAAACCCAACTTTATTTGGATTCAAAGCGGACACATGTAAGCTGAAAGCTCTTTGTTGAACACCGTTACGCTGTTTTATGGTTGTTACATTCAATTTTTGAATTTCGAATGAAAAAATCCGATTCTGTTTATAAAAATGCTTTATTTGAATTTGGAATACGTGTATTTTTAACGAAGCGTACTCGCAGCCTCTAAGCAAATCATTTTAATACATTTCACTTTATATCTCTAATTGTAACTATTCAAAAGTTTGTGAGGAAAAAGAATTTTGTTACTCTTTCACGAAAAACCTTTGTGAAAGGATTTTCACAAAGTACTATTGTTTACATTAGAACTAGGCTATGTCATTTATCGATCTGCGATAAACTGAATTTCACACGAGCAAGGCCGCAGTCAAAATATAGTACCTATTTTATAAATGTGTAACTTATCAATTGTTCGACGTCACAAAATGCTACAAAGGTAGAAAATTTCGCGAAATAATAATATTTTTAATAAGGTCTGTAACATTGAAGAACTCATTTCATAAACTCTCACGTAGGTAGGTACTCCTGTTTAAAACATAATATTCGGCCGAAAATGGATGCATGTTCCTTTGATAAAGGTAGCATAAATATCTCATCAATCAAAAGCCAGGATGTAATATAGCAGCGGGGCAATAAATTCTGTACATCGAAAATTGTGTTTGGAACTCGGAAAAGTAATAATCCCGAAGAAGCTCACAGGTATTTTATTTTTAATTGCTACATGACAATATTGTATTTTTTATCTCACAAAGACGACTTTAATTGTTTGCCTCAAATGCTTGTTTTGATTATTTAGGCTCAGCTAATTAATTCTTCTACTTTTTGTTCTTTGTGTGGGCTCTGAGCGATTTTTTTTCAAACTAAATAAATCATACTTTTTCCTGTTCAAAAAGTAGTTCATCAGTAGGTGTAGGATGCGCACCACGATAAGCTTTTTTCATGCCATTTTATCGATTTCATGCGATAAGCCTATACATTTGTCGTCTAAAATCATCGATAAGATTTAATCACGACGCGCATGTTAACCCGGCTGTTTTTGCATTGTTTTCCATTTTTATCGATGCCCAAAATTGGTTTGTCACCATTTGACCGTTTTATTTCATCCATGGACAGTGGATACTTTTTTCGTTCCACTTTTTGATAGTTCAAAATATTTTCATCCTACCCAAAACCGTTTGTATGAAAAAGGCAATCTGCAACTGTAGCTAATATCAAAACGCGTAGTTGCAATATGCAGGTGTTTGCCAATATTTATTTCAGAGTTTAATTGTTATTATTTAATTTAATAGGTAGGTACCATCTTTCTTCCTGAGTTAGGTATCTGTCTTCCATTTTAGGAGTGAAAACAAAAGTCCAGAACCATGAATTTTAACGTGGCTACGAAGTATAACACAACTGATTCTACAAAAACACCTATTTGTCTGGATATTCCAGAATAAGTACTGTAACGTTACCGTTTATTTTTTAATGCTATCAAATCATTGCTATCAAACATAAAAATGTTTTGGGCGCATGTATGTATATTGGTATAGATAAAGATTAATCTAGTCTATTAACTCTCAAAAAATTAGATTGCAAAGGCCACAGCCATTTTCAAAATATACTCTATCCCAGCCACATTTCTTTGCTACTTCAACTCATACGCCACCATAGAGCGTGTTGATGGGACTCGTGAAAAATGTTTTAACTTTTTGTGCAGCGCCGAGCGAAAAACGCGTCGAGAACATCTGCCGCCAAAAATTCGCAAGACACGTACGGAGTTACGCACTTGTTCCAGCGTAGTTTATTATTTTGGGGACGTTTTTTAATACGTGATGCGCGTCGGAAGGGCTTACAATTAAAATAGCGCTGCAAGGGTTAATATTGGCACACAATTTGGAGCAGGTATGTAAAGTTGCGAGTTTCCATTTAAAAAAAATTGCATGGGCCAAATCTTAAAAGTGTGCCTATGGCTTGAATCCCTCCCTTCTTTATAACACTCGTAAATATATTTTGTTGTTTTTATTATTACTAAGTAGGTAGGTATTCTATTAGTGCATTTATGAATAAAAGATTTCATTTTCATGAAATTCATCTTTCAAATATCAACATTGAAACAAGTCAAAAGTACAAAACGTACCTTACTGAAGTATCACAGTCTGACAGGCATTGTGCGACGGGTAGACTGGTAAATTAGGGTCCTATTGAATTTCCCGACGTTTCGGAAGTTGGTCCGAACAATCCGGTTTGATAATACGGTCACATTTGTGTTCCACGGGTCCCGTCGAATCTGGATACGGATATAACTGGATTTACAAGATCTGTTTAAGCGAAGGGCGTATTAGGTTAGTTCAGCACCTTTTATTTTGGTCCTAACATTATTTTGTTTCTTTAGATAATGTCGTTGTTACCAAAAAACATGCTAGTAACTTTTAAAATCAGGCACGGCCATAAAGTCATCGGTCCGAATATGTCAGCTCATTATTTGAGTCCAGGTTTGTGACATCAGTTGTTATACCCCAAATAACAGAAGAAAAAGCTGATCAGCATGATTACTTTTTGCTGCAGCTCTACCACTCGGCTAATGATTATGAAAATGGATATAAAAACATAATAATATCTTGTCATCATCATCATCATTTCAGCCATAGGACGTCCACTGCTGACCATAGGCCTAAAGATATCCACAAAGGCCGGTTTGCATCCAGCTCCTTCCTGCTACCTTTATGAGGTCGTCGGTCCACCTTGTGGGTGGGCGTCCTACGCTGTGCTTTCCAGTACGTGGCCTCCTCTCCAAAACCTTGCTGCCCCATCTGCCGTCATTTGCGTACTATCTATATGCGCGACTGGTGTCAGCGACTTTAGTTCATTTAAGGATCTCCTCATTTCTAATTCGATCTCGTAAAGAAACACAGAGCATAAAGCCCTCTCAAATAAAATTAAATATTTACAACGTTTTTACGTTTTTACCGTAATTCGTTCAAGTAAATTCATTTTCTCGTATTCTCCTCTCGTTACAACTCGCTATATTGAAAGGACCCTAAGAAGCCATTGAAATTTAAGAAAGACTTGTCATCTTGCCTAGAACTAATCAAAGAACTCATTATTGGGGGCTTTTTCTTTCCCTCTGCATATTCTGGCAGATTTAGAAAATCCATTGAATGTCACATTTTAATCAGTAAGATTTAGTAGACTCAATAAGGGGGGATGCGTCTCATTTAGGACGATTTGTATGTCCCCTTTTGTATCTATTAGTTGTATGAGCACAGTCACGAGAAAGGGCGTGTATTCACATTTGATTATAGACTTTAATACGATCAATTAGGGTCTACCTGTGCAGATGTTTCGTTGACGAATGTACAATGCTCTGAGATTATCAGTAAATACGGTTTATTGTGTCTGAGATGGTATTCACGAAGGAACGTCAACATAAGCTTATTTTGCTTACAACAAAGTATCTTGTAGGTAATTAAAATAAAAGTCCTGATTAGAAACACCTGTGTTTTTCAGGAAAAATAAAGCTGTGAAATTCAGGTTGAGAAACTTTGTTATCTCAAAAGAAATTTAGTAACTTAACCAGAAAAAAACAAGACATCTTTTTTACAAAAATTTTTCTAAAATTATATTATTAGACATTGTTATTGTAAGTGCCTGTCCAGATATTCTTATCTTGATTAAAATAAGTCTTCTAGATACATTTTTTAGGAACTTATACGCAAACTATCAATTAATTATTATTGTTATTCTTCAAGATTTTAAAGTTAAGAATGACAAAGGGACATACTAAATATCATGTAGATTTGTCTACTAAAGAGACGAGACTTATTAATATAAAAAGACAAGAAACCAGTCTGTATTAACGGATGCCAGCACAGCAGGCCAAAATGCAAAGCACTGCTGTCTGCATTGTCCAGTGATGTTACAATAACAAGATTATTTAATCAAATCGGTAAAATATTGACTGAAAACGGTAAGTCCCAAAACCCATATTTATCTAGAAATCGCTTCTAAAAATACTCTCTATCATTCAGAAGTTTCAATCTAAATATAGTAATGTCTTTGATAATATACTCGTACTTACTCTTAAGTAAGGTGATCGATTTACGTTAAAAAAGTTAACTAAACTGACTAAACTATTTTTAGATGAAAACTATTTCATCCGTCTTTTTTAGTTTGTCAAGTGTTAGATATATTTAGCTTTCTTTGTTTTAGTTTCGAAATCTAGTATATTGGCAGCTAAATAGATTGAATGGATATCTAAGAATAAAAAAAACATACAAAAAAATGTAGAGAAACAGAACCCATTGTTTTAAGGACATTAAAAAGAGGAAAAAAAAACTAGCCACAAAAAACAATTGAAATGAGACATTTACCGGTATTTTACCGGTAATAATAAATATCTTACACAGCACTAAAACAGGCTCATGAATAACATTCGCTGTTGAGATCCGAGGAGTTGTCTTATCAATTTCCAGAGTACAATCAACAACACATCAGACTACATTTTGTTGCAAACTAGCCACTAAGACAACCAAATAAGATGCCTCAGTGTTTTAGTTTATTGTGCGGTCGTCCGTACAAATAATCGTGCTTTGTTTAATGCCTAGGGCGATGTGAACTGGGATTTAAGCCTTGTTCGCACTAGTCGAATAATTTAGAAGAAGTTACTCGACTTCAATAACTAAACTACTAGCTATTGACCAAAAAACCGTTTGCACTTTGGTCGAATACAGTCCACAAGTGATTAGTAATTTTGTCTGACTACGATTAAATCGACCGTGAACGACTGAGCAGGGACGCGTGGTGGGTGGTGCTACTCGCTTGTCAAAATAAAACAAAATAGATTGGCTCGACTAAACGATTTATGCCCGTTTTCACCATAAATCCCTAATTTTTAAGTGACCCTTATGAAAACAAAATTCCTGTTATGTGTTACCATGGGGGTCACTTAAAATTAGGGATTGATGGTGAAAACGGGCATTAGTTACATATTCGACTAAATTTTTAGCGTTTGGACACGTTTAGCTACTACTCGCCTCTCGACCAAATTACTTGAGTAGTGCAAATAAGGCTTTAAGATGCCTCTTAGTTGAGATGCTGTTCAACAGTGTGAAAAAGGTCTTATAATACTCTTTTGTTATTATTCTAAAACTTTTAATCTGTGTAATGTTTTGACCTTTGTTGAGGCTTTTGTACAAATGTTTCCTTTGTTTTACAGTAGAAGGAAGGCAATTTTTTCTTTGAATGAGTTGAGTAATAATTAGTTTATGAATCTAATTTGATTTTGTGTTGAGTCCCCTCAGTGTGTTTCGTGGTAGATAAAACTCTTTGCTGAACATAACACAAAATAAGTGATCGTTACAGTAACAAGTTGGAGCAGTATCATTCTAAGAATTGATCTTTTTCAGATATTTCTAAGGACAGATGTTGTTTGTTTTAAAAGGCAATACTGAGAAGTCAATACCTCAAAATTATATTAGATAAACAAATATGAAATTGTATTTGGCTTGAATTATATAATAGGCAGGCAAACACGGTGCTGCTCGCCTGTTCTGTTACTTGAACTTGGCTGGATACGCTACCTCGTGTCTAGATTTTGCATCAAATTAAAGAACCATGTTCTTAAGATATACACACTTTCATTCTTATTTAAGGTCAGCAAAGAGATGAGTACATTTCCAGTAAAAAATATCATTGAAACACCTAAAAATAAACACAAAAACCTGAAAGCATCTCACAGTGAAGATGTTGAGGCCCGATGGCCACGCTCAAGTGTTAAATCTTATTTTGAGTGCTTTCTTCAAGTTCGGGCTTCGTAATGAACAGTCGCACTTCGCTTTTTCGGGAAAAATATTTGACGACAAAAATCTTGTAGCTGGACATTTCAAGATTTCGTAACGCTATAAATAATCTGTTGGATTTTTTAATAAATAATTATAGACAATGTTCCGCTAAAGTAAGCGAAGTAAAAGATACTGCTTGTTAGTTTTCTAGTCCCTTCACAACACAACATATTATTATGTACTTACTAACAAATATTATAACAAATAGACAACACCATAAAAATAATTGGTCTCCTTTTCTGTTTTATGCTTGCTTTTTGAGTTGGAAAAGTTATGGTGACACGTACAAGCTGAATCACGCTGCTAAGTTGAAGCGTTACTGATAGTGCTTTAAACACCATTTCAAAAAGCTCTATGAAATGAACTTAGACAAGTGCCTGACAGCACTAATTTTCACTTTCCTGTTGAAATGCTTAAATTAAACTTCCAAGATATAACGAAGCCAAAGCTTTTATTCTGCAACAACTCGGCAATTTCAAACCTATTTATTTCCAAATTTTAGCTACAACATAAAACGCGATAGTCGGACGAAAATAGGCATAATCACCCACATTACTGTACCGATTAAACTTGTACAGAAGGCCCAGTCTCGTGCCACAAACTCGTACTATAGTCATCATACCAACCGTGCAATTATCGAGCTGGCTTGCAGCATTAAGTTATAATTTAAAGAAATTGAATCCAACCTAATACCAGCAATCTACATAGTAATGAACACGATTAAAGTTTTTCGCCGCCACCGAATTCACTTTATGTTTCAAGATTAATTTGAGATAGGGGAAATTATTTCCCAATGGTGTAATTGCTTCCGTGAGGCTGATTAGCAGAATTTCAGTGTTGCTGATGTTTTACATTAAATTGTGGAACGGGTTCTGGAAATCCCAGTAGGATGCCTACGACTCAATAGACCCTCAAGAAGATAGCTGGTAGTTGATAAAACAAAAATGAACCTATAGCATTTACGCTCTTTGGAAGAGGCTTACGTTCGCTCCACTGCTGATTGCAAGTGCTGATGATGGTTATGAATAAAATGATCAGAATAAAAGGGCCAAGTCATTGATTGATGTCAATGACACACCACATTAAAAGTCATGATTAAAAGTGCAATGAAGTGGCGGACATAGAATACATTTGATTTAAAAGTCTCATTTCTTTTACGCTTCAATCGTTTTTAATAAATGTGCGTACAGTACAATGTGTGAATATAATAGAAACACTTTTCAAATACAGGCTGTTGATTTCACACTCTTTTGTGATTCAAACTCTTTTAGAAGATTCTTCTATAAGTTATTCTTGCTACAAGTGTCATTTTCAGTCTGCACCTCACAAACATTAAAAGAGTTTTTCCGATGAATATTTGCTTAGAAAATCAGTTACTAAGGTCTTACACGTGAGATTATCCATATAGTTCCATTTAAGTATTTTGTGTGGAATTCGACGAAATGAAATAGTAATGAATGGGGCTTTATGCTTTATATACCTCCCCCTTTGATGGTAGTTCATATTTACTTATACCAAACCGTTTACGAATACCTATGTACGTGTTCAACCTCTTTAGTTCAAGTTTCAAAGGGAATTCAGCTAATTAAAGGTAAGTCTGCGCCTGTTCCGCGGAAATATGTTCATTTATCTGTCGGATTGTGAGAGTGAAAAAAGCATAGAATTTGTTGGTCATATCAGAGGCATTGAAAAAGTAATGAAGCTAGAAAAAGAGGACACAATATAACTATACATATTAGGCATTTAATATTCCTACCGTAAGCAACTGCTTGAGGTTATTTATTTTGACATTTAAATTGTGTGAGGATAAATGACTATCCCATCTCTTACTTCTGCCGTTGTAGNATATTGTCATCTCCACCTTGTATACATTTTTTCAAATTTTTAATGCGCGAGGCCCCTTGTTCCGCGAGGCCGTAGGCGATGGCCCACGTCGCCTACGCCTTACGCCGCCACTGATCATCCTTATGTATTTAATATTCGAATTTAAATACTGTTTCCATTTTATTAATATTAGTTAGCTGCTTCTTTGTTTTTCCTTCCTCGAGTCGGAATCCGATTTCAAATAATTTTCAGTTGGAGCGACAATAGCGGAGTCTGTATGAAAGGCTTTAATTACCGTTCCTTTCGTTGCACTGGAGATGCTATTATAAAACAAAGGAGATCGATTATTTGCACGATCGCGTCATTGTTCTACTAATAACCTAGTGTTTGGATAAATGACGTTATACGGTATGCTCAGGGTTTATTGAAAATAGACGAATAGACGTGATGA
The DNA here is from genome assembly GCF_004193835.3 of Ostrinia furnacalis. Classification (NCBI taxonomy): domain Eukaryota; kingdom Metazoa; phylum Arthropoda; class Insecta; order Lepidoptera; family Crambidae; genus Ostrinia; species Ostrinia furnacalis. The sequence continues at coordinate 44,511 of NW_021131279.1, read as the reverse complement.
AGATTCCTGTAAAAATGGTTTTAATGATTTTTAATTGTTTTCCTTTAAAGTTTAAATTAATAACAAAAACATAATGCACCGCTAAATAAATAGTAGAATGGTAAGTATTTTGGATAGACTTTACAAGGATATTGACTCCTTGACAAAACATAATAATCTTGAAACACTTTTAATATAAACTTGAACATAGAGCGCGCGGTATTTATTTTGCGATTTGTGTGCTGTAATGTAAATCAGAAATCAGAAAGTTCATAAATTAGGAACATTATGGGGCTTGTTATAAAAGTTAAACGAGTGTTGAATACTTCTTTAATTTTAAGCACGTGATTAACGTCTGTTTTTTGTAATAACATCATATTTAGGTGTACTTTTTTACAAAATCATATTACAATGAGTTAGCCTACACCTGTCTGTTTTATTCATTTTCTGCTCCACAATAATCCTGTCTCAGCATACTCGGTGGAATAAAACAGTTGAATTATATTACTTTCTGTTTTCAGATATCTTTGTGTGCACGTCCTGGCTAAATGATTTATATGAAGACTTTCATACGGTCCTACAATAAAATTTAGTTTGTATTTAGAGGTAATGTATGATCTTCTCCGAACATAATATAGAGCTGTGGTTTTCTGAATAAAGAAAAATAATATAAAATAAAATTTGAACCGCATGATTAATTAAATCAAGGCGAGATTGAATCAGAAATGGGGACATGCGTAAACAAACGAAAGTCGCTGACATAGCCCGATGGATTAGCAAACAGATGTGGCAATGGTCATAGTCATAGTCATAGCACGCAGAACTGACAGCCAATTGGAGCAGCAAGGTACTGGAATGGAGGCCACGTGCCTTCAGCGTGGACTTTATAAAGGTTGCAGGAAGGTGCTGGATTCAGGCTTCAAACCGATCAATCTGGAAATCATTGGGGGATGGCGATTGCTGCTGTGACTGACTCAGATGTCAGATTTAACCAGTATTGGCATCTGACGTTGAACCAAATTAACTGCTTAACATGAGATCCGAAAGTCGGACTCACTATGTTTTTCCAACAATCATGACATAATCCCAATCACACTGAAACGAATACACATATTACTCTTAAATCACAGACTCACGGAACCGACAAAAATTAAACAAAATATGAATGCTCAATTTCAGTTACAGTACCAAGAAAACTAAACTGAGAACCGGTCGTTATGGAAAGCCTTGGGGGAGGCGTTTGTCCAGCAGTGGACGTCATTTGGCTGAAAAGAACGAACCAAGAAAACTGTTTTGTGGAGTCATCTCATTCATTTATCTACAACAAATTACAATTTTAGCTTTGCTAATTAAAACATCTAAGATTCTAAGGTAAAACGCGTAAAGACGCCCTCTTGAAATAATTAGACCGAACATTATTAACACAAAAGTATTTACTGTCTTGAGTTAACTGCGTCGGAGTGCGTAAGAACATGCGATAATTAGTACATTAGGGGGAAAGGAGTAGGGCTGTCGACTTTTCATTTAAAATATTTCTTAGCTTAATTAATTTGTCGTTACTCAATAGCTGATGAATAAATAGTTTTTCCATCGTCTAGTTTGTTTAACTGAAGATGTGAGAATTTCGTAATATAAGTTCATAACATGTCAAATGATCCAATTGAGCCTTAAATAAAAACACTTTTACGTGCCTCAGTATATTTTTCACACACTGCTTTGGTCCGTCTCTGCACAGGGTACAAGTTTTTGAATTTGTTGTTTGTGTGTATGTTTATTTTCGAACCCGCTTAATATGGACTTTTAAAATTGTCTGAAATAAATTATTTTTATTTATTTATTTATTTGGGATATTTATGTGAGCCAGTATGCCAAAAAGTCGTAATTCTCAATTATAAGGGCAAGTTCCCAACTTCCCACGACAAAACTGGACTGTCATGAATGTGAATACACAGTCATGTCCAATTAATCTCATTTTTTTGATTGAAATTCGAACTATAAATAATTTGTAGTTCAAATTTCAAATTGGAACGGATCGATTTTTTGCGGGACCCGGCAAACAGGATGTTCGCGTGAATATTTAATATTAACTGGATCCTTCGAAAAACAGTTCCTGCAAAAATGGGAACGAGCCTAAGCTTCAAAATACAACCACAATTTTTCGTTAAAATTATTTTAACATAATAAACAGACGGATCTCCTTCTATAACTTTTTCCAAATTGTATCGGTAATCGTATATTGGTAGCCCTACATTGAGGCCGGGCGATGCGTGTGTTAATGTGGAAATTATTCTATTAACTTCGACACCCTCCCCCAATTACGGGTAACGGCGTTAAAATTCCTCTCAAATTGCTTCGTCTCACCTTTTTCTTACAACAAAGACTCTTACAAAGCTGCAAGTGCATCAGCCACTACGGATAAATAATTGTTAAATTTAATAAATTCTGAAATATCGTCGTCAATACTATGGTAACAGGTTCGATTTTGCATTAAAAATGCATAGTCTGATGGGCATTCGTCATTTTNCGAACATTCTTAACACAAAAGTATTACTGTCTTGAGTTAACTGCGTCGGAGTGCGTAAGAACATGCGATAATTAGTACATTAGGGGGAAAGGAGTAGGGCTGTCGACTTTTCATTTAAAATATTTCTTAGCTTAATTAATTTGTCGTTACTCAATAGTTGATGAATAAATATTTTTTCCATTTCCATTAATTCCAATTGAGCCTTAAATAAAAAGCATTTTTACATACCTCAGTATATTTTTAACTCTAACACTGCTTTGGGACAATAATATGAGCCAGTCTGTCAAAAAGTCATAATTCTCAATTATAACGACTACTTAGTTCCCACGGCAAAACTGGATTGTCATGTGAACACACATTAAAAAAAAATATGTCCAATTAATCTCTTAGGTTGTTTGAAATTCGAACAGATCGGTTTTTTTTTAACACTGAAAACGGGTTATTCGCATGAATATTTAATATTAACGGGATCCTTCGAAAACAGTTCCTGCCAAAACGGGAACTAGGCTAAGCATACAACAACAATTTTTCGTTAAAATTATTTTAACATAATACATAGGCGAATCTCCTTCTATAACTTTTTCCAGATTGTATCGATTCATATATCGGTAGCCCTACATTGAGGCCGGGCGATGCGTGTGTTAATGTGGAAATTATTCTATTAACTTCGACACCCTCCCCCAATTACGGGTAACGGCGTTAAAATTCCTCTCAAATTGCTTCGTCTCACGTTTTTCTTACAACAAAGACTCTTACAAAGCTGCAAGTGCATCAGCCACTACGGATGTAAATAATTAGATGCTTAGTATAAATTCTGAAATATCGTCATCACTACTAAGTATGGTAATAGGTTCGATTTTCCAACAAAAACGTAGTCTGATATGCAGTCGACGTTCATTGGCAGTTTTTATCCAAATTGATTGTACATATTTATTTGAAGCTCAGTTTGGCTAAGAATTAAAGTTTGAAATTATAGTGCAGAGAATATGTTAAGTTCATGTTTTAGAACTTTGTTACCTTAAAAACATTATTATCGCTACGCTACGGTACGGTCTAATTTTTATACTCGTACCTATTAGATTTTGTTATTAAATATCTATTTTCATCCAATTTCAAAAATATTTTTTCCAACAAAAAGCGCTGTATCATTTACTTACACGTTGTGTTTTGTTCCGGGACACGAAATAATGCTTTAGAACTGGCAATAGAGATAATAAAACACATCCAGGACATCGTCTTCATGTTGAAAATTTATTAATTGAAAAATGTTATTATAATCTGACGGACTTCCTAAGTGACAAATTTTGATTTACTTCTTAATATTTTTTTTCCATTTAATCTGATTATGCAACATTGACTTTAACTTTAATTTGATTTGATTGATTATGCAGTATTATTGTAATTGATATTTTATTTTTAATTTAATTTGTACACCGCAAAGGTACGACATGTTGATACCATTTTAAATGCTGACTTAAGAGCGTTGTAGCAAAAAGTTGGCGTTCGAATTTTAGGATTTTATTGCTTGACGTCGCGTGGTGAGTGCGCAAACTGCATTTATCTGTACAATTTCAACGCTGCGTCGACTAAACGATCTTAATCCGTAGTTGTATCGTAAGACAGTACATCATACATAATAATAAAGAAATAATGTATAATTTACCTANTCTGAGATGAGTCTATGTAGCAATGAAGTCTGTGATTTATTGTGAAAATAGCTTCGTAGGTTAGTGATTTGTTTTGCGTGTAAATTAGCTATGTCAATAAGGCCCCTACCTCCGTCTATCCGTGGTAACGTCAGGCGCTGTACACATGACCGCGGGTGGTGCTTCCGGTGTTTTGTCATACTTGTGTGTATGGTGCGTTGTAGTGCCTTTAATTCGGATTTAGACCAATTAATGATTCCAAAAGAATATGTGAGAATAGGTATTGCGTATGTGTTAATAGCTTTGATCAAATTTCTAGAATTTAATTGTGTAGATAAAATAGCGTTAAGTCTGATTCTAAATTGTTTCTTCAGGTATTCTTTACTTTGTTTATAGTCTATTAAGTTGGATTGATTGTAACCTAAATATTTATAAGTGTCATTTTCATCTAAGGGCGTAATTGTCTCACCTGTGTCTAGCTGATAAGAATGTTGATATCTCTGTCCGCTTTTAATGGAGTTTATTTTGCACTTATCTATTCCGAATTCCATATTAATGTCAAGGGAAAAATTCTCAGTGATATTTGCAAGCACTTCGAGATCATTTTCCGATTCCGCGAAAAGTTTAATGTCATCCATGTACATAAGATGACTTAGCTTTCCAGTGAGTGTTTCTGTGTGCGTCTGATATGTTAGTGAGTATCCAAGATCTGTAGAGTTTAAGTAATTTGACAACGGGTTGAGAGCGAGGCAGAACCAGAGTGGGCTCAGCGCGTCTCCTTGGAAGATGCCGCGTTTGATACGAATAGGGTCGGAGTGTAAAGTACCTATATCTGAATTAATTCTAAGCTGTGTTGTCCATGTTTGCATAGTATTTTGTAGAAACTGTATAATTGTAGGATGGATTTTGTAAATATTCAGAATTTGAAGTAGCCAGCTGTGAGGTACAGAGTCATAAGCTTTTTTGTAATCAATGTACATGGAATAAAGATCAGTTTTGTGTTTTTTAACTTGTTTGAGGATTACAGAGTCTATTGTAAGCTGTTCCTTGCACCCTTGGCTGTACTTTTTGCAGCCTTTTTGTTGCTCTGTCATTATTTCATTAATTTCTGTGTGTTTGTATATAATATGTGCTATACAGGACGTGATTATTTTATAGATTGTTTGTAAGCAAGTAATTGGTCTATATTTACTCGGATTTAATATATCATTTTTATCTTTTGATATCATATAGGTTATTCCAGTTGTTATATATGTGGGCATGCTGTGAGGATTTGTAATAAACTGATTGACGAAGTTGTGTAGATATGTTTGTATATGAGTAAANTTGTTTCACATCACTTAGGTTCAGCTTATCCATTCGATCCAATGATTAAGTGAGGATTCCGTCAACTGGGACCGCAATTAACTGGGACCGCGGTCCCAGTCGCCGGATGCGTAAAAATTAAACAATTTTCTTCCGGCGACTGGGACCACTCATGGATTTTAGTACTGTACCGATTTTGAATCGAATAATATTTTCTTTTAAGTTATCTATGAGTGGTCCCATTCGCCGGAAGAAAATTANTGAGTAAATTTTTATACCAGTAGTTGTGGATTTGATCAGAGCCGGGAGATTTCCAGTTATGTGATTTATCTATAATGTTCCTGAAGGTATCAAATGAGACTGATTCAAATACCATTTCTTCTATATGTGCAAATTTTTGTTGTTCGTGTTTGATCCATTCAGCTTCTTCCTTATGGTTTGTAGACTTCTCCCAGATACCTGCCCAAAACTCCCTCATATCTTCGGGGGACGGTGTAGAGGTAGTAGTATGAGAATTAGTGTTTGTCCTAAATTTTCGGTAAAATTGTTTTTCATTTAATATAAACTGTTTGTTCTGTGATTTACGGAGTGTACATTTGTTATACCTATCGAGTCTGCTGCTTAGTACGGACAGTTTTTGTTTCAGAGTGTCTAGGAAGTGTGTGAGTTGTGAGTTATTTCCTTCGTGTGTTGAGTGAACTTTGTAATCGTTGAGAATTTTATTAACGTGTATTATTATTATTATCGTAACCTAGTTAAGTACTCGCTTGTTCATAGTTATAATTCTTGCAGCATTTAAAAGGTACATTAATAGTACACTACACCAAAAAAGGCAAAAAAAAAATACATGAACCTTTGAAGGTCATCTGATTCCGCATACCTACCGGAAGTTTTATATGGGTAGGTACGTATTGTCACGTTATTTTTGTATTTGCAATTACCCAAAGGTCACCTCATCCAAATCTGCATATTATGACTGTCGAAAATATTACTTTATTGTCTGCAGCAATGAATAATATCGAAACTGCAAAATACTTACTTTAAACAGTTTAAAGTTATAATTTTGACTGATAAATAAGTTTTAATTATAATTATTACAAGAAGGTACTTATCTTCTTTTTGAGCTATTTACTACTAGCTACGTTAGTGTTGTGATGTTATCTAAATATGGATTGATTACTTACTTGTTACCAAGTAAGTAATCAATCCATATTTAGATAACATATTAAACTATTATAAGATAACGATACAAATTGTTTAACATCACTTAGGTTCAGCTTATCCATTCGATCCAATGATTAAGTGAGGATTCCGTCAACTGGGACCGCAATTAACTGGGACCGCGGTCCCAGTCGCCGGATGCGTAAAAATTAAACAATTTTCTTCCGGCGACTGGGACCACTCATGGATTTTAGTACTGTACCGATTTTGAATCGAATAATATTTTCTTTTAAGTTATCTATGAGTGGTCCCATTCGCCGGAAGAAAATTATAATTTTTTTATGGATCCGGCGACTGGGACCGCGGTCCTAGTTAATTGCGGTCCCAGTCGCCGGAAGCCGAGGTACGAAGGTACGAACAATCTTATATCACCTAAACCCAGTGATTTAAGTGTTTTTTTTTTTTGCTACAGGAATGTTTACTCTAATAATAATATGCTTGCGGCTATATTATACATACAAATATAAATTAAATTCCTACTAGCTATGACTACTACAGTACCTACACTTGAAACATATCTCAATCAGTACACCCGAATCAAGAACCATTTTATTTTTATGGGACTGCACGAGTATACAAGACAACATAATTTCTAGACTTCATAAAAACATAGTAGAGTAGATAGATAAATAGATAATTGAGGCTTATACCATTGTTATTAAGTTTTCCAATTTAATAATAAGTAGGTATTATTCCAAATCATATCATAAAAAGATACATGTCATTGTAACTTTCAGTAATAATTTGTGGATAATAAGTCATTAGTGTGATACAAAATAATGAAATCAAATAAATTATGGTACAGCTCAGCACAAATGATCAAAGAATACTTATCAGTGTTTTTAATAGACATAATCACCCCCACGTGCCTTAACAGGTCCTTATAAAACTAGCGAACCCTATTCCGATGATGATAAGATCGAAAATTGTTTATCTTGCTTCACTCTACCAAAAGTCCTCTCTCGTGTCGGGCCCCGACCGATCCGAAGTCAGTCGAGTTCTGCCGAGCGCCGAGTAACATGGCCGCGCCGTGATAGCCGGTTTTATCGAACGATATCTAATTAATAAGGTGAATAGTAACAAATTACTGTCCACTCGTAAAGTAGAATAATTCAGACCGTGTTTTATTTGTTACTCGTTGGTGTAACGCGTTAAAACTATTCATTTACCATTCTGAAACAGTCATGTGTGTTTGATATTATTGATCCGTCTGCGAGCAGCTGTCAATTTGTAGTGTAGAAGGGATGCGACTACATCGACTTAGGATAAAATAACTCTTATTAGTTTATACTTACAGTTATAATTCTTCGTTGTTATCTTTGTTTTGATAACGCCGGTATAAAGTTCAATGAACAGTGGACAGTGACATAATTCCATCTAATTCATGCCGCGGACTTGTTGAATGTTTACTTTCCATTGACAACAACCATAGAATGTTTGTTATTTTTACTAAGATTGGATAAAATTAACTATTTATTACTTGGTTCGATTCCTGCTCAAGCAAATATTGTAGGTTGTTTAAAGTCAAAGTCAAAATTTCTTTATTTGTATAGACTATTAAAATTTAATAGTTCTTACAAATCGTCAAATATTTTGCTCTTAAGGAGCCTCTACATGTCTCATAATCTTTTTACCCTACCAGCGCTAAGATATTTTATTAATATTTCTAGTCTTGTACTTGTAGAGTTCAGTCGGTTTTCGTTCCTGAATTTAGTAGGGTCTTTTATTTAATTAAAGATTTTATTTAAAATAGTAAGACACGGGTCTTAACGCGACGTTTATTAAGCCGTGAGTACATATTGTAACTCATTAATAAACGTCGCGTTAAGACCCGTGTCTTACTATTTTAATTGAAATGGAACGCGAAAGTTTAAAATATTAAAGATTTTATTATTTTACATTAAATTACGGCTCATTTTAGGAGGGATACAGACTATAAAAATGGAGACTGAGAAGCAGACTGAACAGCCGACTGTGCAGCCGACTGTACAGCAGAGCGAAAAGAAGACTGTAAAAAAGAAAAAAACGAAAATCTCCAAATGGTGTAAGTTTAGTATTGCTTAATTGATTGTAAATAATAGGTACTAATTTTAAATGTAAAGTAAAAATATTTTAAAGTACAATTGCCAGCAATAGCGTTGATTACTAAAGATAACACTAACATGTCCTCAACAGGATTCGAACCCGCATTCAACTGGTGTTGATTAGCTAATTTGTGAACCACTACTAGGTCTTACGATCGTTCCAAGTGAATAACAACAATGTTATTGTGACCGACTTAGGGTCATGTTAAATTATTTTCATGCATAATGCAGTTGCAGGTTATAAATAAAATCAATGAATGCTTTCTAGCAACGCATAAGTCCAAATTAAACCGAATATACATTTACATACAATTATAACCCGTCTAGCTAGGATGGGGTTAATTTAATGAGGCAAACTGAATGGCATTGAGTATTATTTGCCAGTTAACATCTTGAGTATCTACAAGACTGCCGGCGATTGCGCTTGCCCGGGCGACTTTATACCTCTTGATATGTTATATTTTTGTATGGACATGTTTATTTCATAGACTTCAGTTAAAATTCTCACCTCTCCATTAGCCTGTGTTAAGAGTCGTGTTTTTTCACTGCGAATCTGTTGAATATTATTATTTTAAAGAGAAATATTTCTTTGCAGTTATATTCATCAAGCTCTACCTGACGCTCTACAACTTCTTCCAATTCCTTGGCTACTCCTACGTCATCCTCGTCATTCTGTTCAAATTCGTGACGCAAGGTCACGTGTTGTATGAAAATGTTGGACCGATCATAAAAGTGTTGCAGCTCCTACAGTTTTTGGAAGTACTTAACCCTTTGATTGGACTTACACGGGTAAGTTGACTGGGAGATCTGGTGATGAAAATAGGCTTGAGTTTATCATTTGTCATCAATCATTTGTCATCATCTCATCTTTCACAATCCACGTCAAGAGGCTCCGGTGATTTTAAATAAAGTATGCTAAATGTATTCGATTGTCTAATTTCTTTTGAACGAGCCAATGTGTCATTAATATCTTTATCTCTTATTAGTTGATTGCCTAATTTTGAATTCTATTTGTTTCAGGGAATTCCTTTCGTACCTTTCCTTCAAATCTTTGGACGTGCTGTTGTACTATTCTGGAACGTAGACATTGAACCCCGAATCCAAGCCAAACCAGTGGTGATTTACCTGATTATAATATGGAGCTTGGTAGAAACTGTCCGGTATGTAAAACTGGTCAGATATTTTGTACCTAACAATTAACCATATTAACTTTAGACAGCTTTAAAATATCATCAGCCTTGCAAACAAAAAAGAAAGATGAGTATCGAAATCGAAGTTCCTTTGGCTCTATTAACCCTTACTTAACTAGACTTAGGAAAAAATGTTTTCATTCGTGTTCAACCGTATCTTCACAGCATAAAGTTCAAATTGATCTGGTCTCTATTCCACATTTGCCTGGCTAAGGTTGATGTGCATCAACCATTTGTAATCTTTTCCATTCAAATCACAATAATTTTCCAAAATTTTGTTCCAGATACCCTTTCTACCTAACGCAAATATACGGGAAGGACGTCAACATGATCACGTGGCTGCGTTATACCTTATGGATTCCTCTGTACCCCGCTGGTTTCCTCTGCGAATACCTCATCATATACAGCAATATTCCCTACTTTGAAGAGACTAACAAGCTGTCGGTGACTATGCCCAACGAATGGAACTTCGCCTTCCATATGCCTACGTTCTCCCGGATCCATATTTGCCTGCTGATGGCTGCCGGCATGTATTTGATGAAGCATATGCATAGGGTGCGAATGGCAAGGCTCCAGGTCTTGGAAGAGTTAAAGGTGAAATAGAAAAACCTTCCAAAAATTCCTGGTGCCGTAGTACCTTGATCATCATCATTTTGACCGTAGGATGTCTACTAAACATAGGCCTCCCCCAATGGCTTTCTAGTGTCCTGATAAACATACTTGAATATTTGTTTATTTATGAATGTTGTAGAATACATAGAAATAAGTTACGATACCAGCTCCTAATGGGATTAAAATCTGTATCCTCAATTGGTGTTATTTCCGGTGCTTGAACCACCGTTTTTTTATTATAAGAAAAGTAAGAAAGAGATAATTATCAAGTCAAACATTTTAAATCAGATATTGAGCATTTGTCTAAAAACCTATCAGAAATTACACAGTATAAGATACTTAAAAAAAACTCACTAAAAGTACTCGACACAAAACTACTTTATATTCTGACATTTAAAGGGAATTGAATGACATTATGTTCATAAAATTATATCGTAATACCCAATGTCATTTTTAAATCCGAATTTAATTTTTTCATACTAAAGTAATTTAATGTGTTTTTTTTAATTTCATCTTTTGATATCAAAACAAGTTGAACTTGATTATATTTTTATCTATCATCTTTCTCTATTTTGTAATATTATGTATGGTACAGTTTCTGTGCCAATAAATAAACCATTATTATAATAACTTAATCTAATATGTAAATAATGTCTATTACGTATTGTAATTTAAACAGTAGGTATATGTAAGTTATTTTATATAATATTTATTATGCCTGTAAAAGGTAACTAATTTTTTAGAATTATAATCATAAGCACAATCACTTGTTGGAAAATAAAATTGAATGTGAAATAATTTTGTCGTATTATTAATAATGTTATGATTATTTTCAGTAACCTACTTATTTACTGATCTCAAAAGCAATTGAGGCAACTCCTTATTTTCATAATACTATTTGCAAAATTTCTGGCTTCCATAGATCAATACTAAGGGTGTGACTCCACTTTCAGGGAGGCCTAGCTTGCTACTAGCATCTTATCTAAGTTTATTGCCATAACAACAATGTTAATACCATTGTTGTACTTATATTAAGAGGTAAGGAAAATAGCCTTCAAGTTAATAGGTAACTACTACATATAAAGGAGTTCCTCTGTGTTGAGGATCTTGAGTGTAACTTCCACCTTTAACCTGATTATCACTTCCCATCAAGTGAGGTGCAGGCCAAGAGTTTAAAAATACTTAACCTATTTAGACCTACCGTACCCTATGTGGTACAGTATCTTTTTGAAAATATTTTGAAGTACCAACCTGTCGTTAATTTTTAAAAATGATTGTGACAGTAAGCTTAAAGTGATTATTTTACATAAAAATATTTAAAAATATGTTTTGACAATTGGTTTCGGAAATATTTATGAAATTCCTCGACAGAAAACAAAAAAAATATTTACAATGTGTTCAAGAAGGTATATTTCTTCTTAATTATGATAAATTATGTTATTTATCAGTTTTATTTCAAAAATAGAGTACACTGGATATCATGACTACAAATAAAATATTATTGAGATTATTTTTATTTACAAAAATAATTATCGGTCTAAATGGGTTAAGGGAATGCTCACCATAATTCGGCATGTAGTACTCCACCTCCAGCGAGGCCCTCTCCTCCACATTGTCCAGTAGCCGCAGGACCTCCTCATTTGTGAGCCGAGCTGTGGATATCCCGTTGACGCTGCAGATCCTGTCTCCTGGCGCCAGCCGGTCCGACTCCTGCGCAACCGAGTCCTTGGTGAACCCCACTATGGACGGCACGATGCCTGGCTCTGAGCGACCTGGGGACAAAAGATGTTTTGTTAGTTGCGGGAAAATATTCGGAAACGTAAACTATAAAATTTTAANAGGGTTAACGCGAAAGTTTGGAGGAGGATGGTCTAGTGCTCCTTCACTAATTGATTGATTTTAATGACAATGACATTTTGTAGTTTAAACTTATGAAAGTTTTGGTACTTTTATCAAAGTCTTCGAGGACGAAATTTATTTAGAGAAAGCTTCAAAAAGCTCCTGAAAACTGAAAATTGTTACCACATTTTCTTATGATTATCCTATAATATTATATTGTAAAGGTAATGAAAGCGTTTAGCTCCAATACCCGATTTGGGATACCCTTTTGGAGTTTTGTGTAAATAATTCATAGCAATATAAAAGACTTTCGCGTCAATAACCATTAAGCATTATAGATAGAAACAATCAGAGCGGGTATCGGCACAAAAACAAACGTCCTACCCTCATCAAAGTGTCCTGCCCATTTAGGATCGGATGAAAGTCGGATACAGCCGCAATCCGTCCTTTAGTCTTAATCCTTAATACTTGATGAGTTTTGTGTAATTACCTTGTTTTTACAACTGCTTTATTTCGGTCCTCCTAGACAAACATTCGTGATGGATTCAATTTCGCGATCGCTTCATGGAGCGAAGCAATTAGTTGGCTTCCAAAAAACGTTGAAGTATAGCGATTTGGGAGTTAGAACTATCAAAGAAATATAAAGTATTTTGTCTAGGGATGTCGATAAGTACATAGATCATCATCAGTTATTAAATTCAAATTCTAAACCAAAACACAGTGGTAACTAATGATACATAAGTATGCGGTAAGTTTACGAGGAAAACTCACCAGCGGAGAACTTGTGTAAGACTTGTTGTTTATTAAAGTTTTTTCAAAAAAGGGCTACTTGTAAAGTAAATAAATAAATAATAAATATCTTTGGACATGTTACACTGCGCTTCTAGTCCCAAACTAAGCCAAGCTTGTACTATGGGTGCTAGACAACGGATATGTTCATGCACACAAATGTTTGTACCTACTGTGCGGGAATCGAACTTGCAACCTCCGGAATAGTAGTCCGTTTCGAACCACTACACCAAACGGCCGAGAGGGGCTTAATGACAATGTTTTCTGTTAATTAAGTTGTAATTGGAACACAGTCATAAACGTTAAAGATGCCCATTACATCCCATTATTGTTTACAATTTCAATCACAGTGATAATGTAATAAATATCACGTGACTATAAATTGCTTGGTCAATTATGCAGCTAACCGACCACATAATGAGTCAAATGATCCTCTAACGAAACAGTCAGTAAATCAGGATTGTGTTGTTTGGGTTTATTCGGGCACATAGTAAATTTTCGTTTACGACAATTTATGAGCGTGTAAAGGTTAGTTTGTAAAATTGTTGTAACCCATGTTACGTGTCACTTTGAATCAGATTAATCCAATATTTTATAACGGGTTAAATTTCTATTAAAATCAACCAAATAAATGAAAATAACTAAATAAACCAGATACCAAACTTTCAGAAAGGCAATATCAAAATTAGTTGTATTTTTGTTCGGGCAAAACTTAAAAGTTCTGGCGAAATAACAGCTCTATAAAATCATTCGTTCATTCATTATTGATACTAAATTATTTTACTGTATTCACACTTCCAATACATAGTTGAAGTCAATCCGTGAGGCCATAAATCAACAAGAGCAATAGCAATAAAATCCTCTCTGTCCGGGGTCGGCTTGAAGTTGCTTGATACTAGCAACATTGTCGCCGCTGTAAAATGCTAAATGCTGTGAGACAGTTGGACAGTTACAAAGCAAGCAATTTTAATAATTCTTGGCCAATTAGAGCTTGAGCCAATTAGTTGGAAAGATATGAACAAACCATTCGAGTTGGATTAACTTTCTTTTTCTTTTCGAGACATCCATGGTTCAAGTCGTATTAAGTTTTTAGTCAGGATTTTAAGATACCAATTAATTCCAATTTAAATCTATTTGTTAGTTATCAATTGTAAGACGTTTTTTTTTGTAATTTTTTAATACTACGCATCTAGTTCCAAACTAAGCAAAGCCTGTAATATGGGTACTAGATATGGGCTTCTTTACCTTAAGTATCCCTTAACTAAGACGGTAGAGACTATAAAATAGTTGACGTATCTTATTACAATATTAGGTAAAAGAAGAAACAAATATTTTTTACAATGAAGTTAGTGTAGAGCTGATATTGCACGATTTACAAACACTAAAGCACTCAAGATTCGCACGTACTCCTATTACTACAACAGTTTAAGGCCAATCTGTCGAGACCATAAAATCTTTGGACGGAAAATATCGTAACTCAGCAACATAGTTGCGAGTGTGAAATGCTGGACAACTAAAGGCTCGGCCAAACCAACGCGTGCAGCCTGCGTGCGCGATGGCGATGGCGATCAGTCGGGCTAGGATGCGCGCTTTGATAAAATCTTATCGATGATTTTAGACGACAAATGTATGGGTTTATCGCGTAAAATCAATAAAATGGCGTGATACACGCTTATCGCTGCGCGCATGTTAGGCCTACAGACGTCGTGATGAATTTCTAGCGATGAGTTCATATCAACGCGTCCTGCCATTGGTAACGGCGATCTATGCACGCGCAGTGATCGCAATCGCCGACGCGATCTGCACGCGTTGGTTTGGCTGAAGCTTAACTAGCGCGTTACTGACAGCAGTTTGGACCTTCATAAAAGTGTGGATTGCTCGTAAATATGAAACGGGTTTAACTATGCCCTCATTTGGAAAAAGGTCTAAGAAGTTTAGACAAAAAACTTTCGAGTAAAGGTACTTGGCAAATGTATTGGACAAATAGACGATTTGACCAACTATGGATTTGACCTTATAACATCATTTTGAGGAATTGCTGATTTGACGAATATTCCACTTGAATTTCGTGAATCCCTTTGTAATTAAAACATTGCTATTGACTATAAAAGCCAGCCAGACAAAGTTAACAAATCTCTTAAAACCTATTCAAGGGCGAACTAATTAATTTAAGTGTCATTATTTTGTGAGTCGGGAATTCTGCCCATAGACTGACTGAGATTGTAATCTAACTAAATCTTAATGTCCATTTCATTAAGTAATGGGAAGGTTTTAGACATACATTTTTTCAGGAGATGATAAACACAATTTGGTTACAACAAAATCGTATAGTAATTTTATTGAACAAGGCATTTCAAATAATGTAATGTAAACGAGCGCTGATTGGTGAATTGTGCAACATAATATACATAATTATTATCCCTTACAAGGGATATTCAGGTTTCAATAAATATTGATAAAATCTGATACATTTCATGTACGAGTAGATGCAATGATTACATGGTAATGGTAGATTTTCAAGAATACTTGGACTTATGTGTTTTGTCGCTTTTGTCATTCCATTGCATGAACATTTTCTTTTCATACACGTACAAGACAAAATTAAATGTTTATATTTATTAATCTATCTACAATTTTATAACCTGCTTTTGCTGTAACTATTATTATTATCATCTACGTTTGTTTGTAACTGTTTAACTGTGAATCTCAACAACCCTACTAAATTGCAACTCGCGACGTGTTCAGAAAATCAACATCAATTGATTTCACGATAGGATTTATCAATTTGAAGCATTGTTCTCGATAGCAAATATTTTGATACCTATTTATTGTAATGGCCTCGGTTAGTTTATGTGCAGCGATCAATATCGATCTATGATGAGATTTACAATGTAAAAACGTAAAATATAAATTCGATTCGTGCTTTTTTACTACGAGTAAGCACCATTCATTCGTATACTCGTAGTGATTTGTGAATGCGTTTATTGGATGAATAGTTCCTGAAAAAATATAAANCATAGTTGTGAGTGTGAAATGCTGGACATCTAAAGGCTCGGCCAAACCAACGCGTGCAGCGTGCGTCCGCGATGGCGATGGCGATCAGTCGGGATAGGATGCGCGCCTTGATAAAATCTTATCGATGATTTATGGGCTTATCGCGTAAAATCGATAAAATGGCGTGATACGCTTATCGCGGCGCGCATCCTTGGCCTACAGAGGTCTTGATGAATTTCTAGCGATGAGTTCACATCAACGCGTCCTACCATTGGTAACGGCGATCTATGCACGCTCAGTGATCGCCATCGCTAACGCCAATGCGATCTGCACGCGTTGGTTTGGCTGAAGCTTAACTAGCGCGTTACTGACAGCAGTTTGGACCTTCATAAAAGTGTGGATTGCGCGTAAATATGAAACGGGTTTAACTATACCCTCATTTGGGAAAAGGTCTAAGAAGTTTAGACAAAAAGCTTTAGAGTAAAAGTACTTGGCAAATGTAATAATTGGACAAACAGACGATTTGGCCAACTATGGATTTGACCTTATAACATCATTTTGAGGAATTGCTGATTTGCCGAATATTCCACTTGAATTTCGTGAATCCCTTTGTAATCAAAACATTGCTATTGTGGGGCGTAACTCCTACATTAAAGAATGCTAGGGTAAGGATGCTATGCTATGAGGATGTGAGTGATGCTGAAGGGTCGGGAGAGAGGTGGAATGAAAACGACCAGTTTGAGTGACTGTTAAAAATACACTGGTTTATTGCTATAAAGTATTCAATGCGTTCGACGCTAATTTGGGTTAACCGCGCAAACGCTTACTTAGCAATAACTTATTAGCTATATGGAAAGTGAATATGTTTGTACGATAGCTCGTACATCTTTCCCACCAGAAAAATAATCTATATATATAAAAATGAAACCCGTTTCGCGTTGTCACGGCATCACGTGTGAACGGCTGAACCGATTTCGATAATTCTTTTTTTTTATGTTTGTGGAAGTCCAAGGATGGTTCTTACGGAAAAAAATATTAAGAAAATCTCTACGCTAAGGCGGTACGAAGTTCGCCGGGTCAGCTAGTATAAAATAAGAAAGAAGAATGTTTAGTGGATGCTGGGGAAAAAGATGCCTATCGTTGCTCCTTGAATGATGATTGTGAAGTTTATGTTAAATGATATAAAAGATTGTTAGGTGATATAAGGTGATTCCATTATAAAGGGTTAGTATTTTTTTATGCTACGAGATGCTTATGCTAAATGATATAAATGCCTTTTTATTATGAGATAAGATGATAACATTTGTTTTAAAGACTAACGTTAGAGTCTTTAATATCCGTTATCTAAATCTACACTTTCACTAGGCATGTTAAACTTCACTGATCGGGACACCATCGGCGAGGTGCCTTTATTAACACTGAACAAGCTTTGAGACCGCACTATGTCCGCCATTTCACTAACAACACTAGCACTGACGTCACTGACACTAGCACTGAGATGAGGTCTCGGGGCGGGCGCCGGCGCGCCCGTCTGCCCCGGCTGCTGCGGCTGCGGCGGCTGCTGCGGCTGCTCCGGCTGCTGTGGCTGGGCCTTCCTGGCCCGGTTGATAAGTCTGCTTCTTATCTTTGTATACGCAAAGATACTTCCGACGACTAAAATGACGACCACGAGACTGTATGACAGGGTGTAGTGGTGTACATCATGAACTGTCAGTGGATCTGACTGACTCTGCTTTAGTGTGTTTATTTGCTCTTTTATTTGGTTATATTCCTGTTCATTATTCTTGACGGATGGAAACTCATAATGAATAGACGTGTTAAGTAGTTTATTCAATACTGAGACTTGCGGAACCTCCATCTTTTGATTTATGTTGATGGAGTTGATGTAATTGTTATGGGCATATAATGAAAATGAATCACTTTTTAGTGAGCAACCTTGACCGATATCTATGATGCCATTGTTCTTGAGCGTTTTCATTATCATATTTGTTGACGGACAAAAAATACGAACATTACACTCGTTGCAACAAGAGAACAGCCAAGCGTTTTGCTGATGTAGCTTAGTCCATTGATCGCGACAGGTGGATAACGACGATAAACAGGGCGACCCACTTTCATTGTTGCTGTTTGATATATTAATTGTACAAAATGATTGCTTCAATGATAAATCATATATTGGTTTGTCAAAGGAGCATAATATCTTTTTGACTGAAACCGTTATGCATGATTTGAGTTCATCTTCTGAGAGGAGTATGACTGTATCCTTCCTGGTGTTATATGCAATATAAGGTAGTTTTGATGTAATTTGATATGATAGATGATTCGATCTCCTCTGTGGAATGCTGATGATTTTATTAACTTCGTAAATGTCAGTGCTTACTAGCGGTAGTTTTATTTCGATTATTAAGTAGTTATTGACAACCCTGCCGGAGACTTTTAATAACTTGTAAATATCCTTTATTTCCTCATTGTTAACAGGTAAAGCTAAGCCACCTTGTAAGTGACTTGATATGAGATTGATTTGATCCTTCAATTGTTCTGGTGATAGTAGATGCATATCAATTCGACCTTGACTTATATCTGTCACAGTGTCTAGTAGACTTTGCTGTATCCTCCTTAAGTTGGATATGATGATGCTTGCTGCCAACGCTGATGATGTGATATAAACTCCATTTTTATTATCTAATGCTATTTGACCTACTTCCAGTGAAACGTTGTTTAACCTTTCCTTGATGAATGAAAATTGTTTGTTCATATTAACTTCATTGCGTTTTAATATGTTGTATTCGGCTTCGAGGACAACAGTTTGGTTGCGTATTAGATTTCTCAGATGATTTTCATTCCTTGTAATTTTTTGAATATCCTTTTCGTATTGCTCGGCAAATCGCTCGTCGAGGACGCCAAACAATGAGTTTGCTATGTATCCAACGCCGTTAACTAGGCCTCGTTTCTGTCTGTTTAATGAATGATGAGTTTTAAGTAGTCGGTTGTAATGTCTAATTTCCTCCATTTCATGTTCTAATTGATAAGTTATACTGTTGAACTGCGAATTTGGTTCAACTAATTCCTTTAGGTGTAAAATGTACTGATCCATGTTTGATAATCCTTGCCAATAGGTAGACATGTTATAATAGACTATTAGTTTCCACTCGTCTATTATATGTTGTAATCCTGTCACTTGATCAAAGTAGAGTCCTTGATTGTTGTTTTCTAATGATGTTACGTTGCATGTTGCTGATGACGTCACTTCTTGTTGAGTACTTAATGTCAACAAAGAAAATAACGTAAATAGTACTGTAGAGACTGAAAATTTATTAGTTTTTGTCCTGGTGCGCTTATTTGTTGCTTTGCTATCAGGTAACGTGTGATTTGAAGGTTGGACTTCATCGACATCGCTCCTGTTTTGACAGTTATCTGTCGTGTCTTCCTGCTCATGAACTGGAAGTAGACATAATTTGGTTATAGGACGTTTGATAATGCCACATTTCGTCTTCAATGTGACAACACGAACGTGTCCATCACTTCCTGGATGAACCTCTACTACTCTACCTAAACCCCACCTGGTGGGTGGTAGGTTTTCGTCCTTGACAACGACAACGTCATTGACTTTTATGTCCTCCTTGTCTGTTAGCCACTTGCTACGTTTTTGCAATGACTGTAGGTACTCATGTGACCATTTCTTCCAAAAGCCTTTAGTCATCGTCTGAACCAATTGCCATCGTATTGGAAGATTGATGCCTTCTGAGTCTGAATTTGGGTGTGAGTTTGACAAAATAGGTCCACCTATAAGGAAATGTCCTGGTGTCAAACTGTTGATGTCCTCTGGATTTTCACTGAGCGAGCACAACGGTCTCGAATTTAAGCACGCTTCGATTTGAGTTAGTAGTGTGCTAAACTCCTCGTAGGTTAATTTCTGTGTACCAAGAACCCGCCGTAGGTGGTACTTCATGCTACGGACCGCTGCTTCCCAGAGTCCTCCAGCGCTGGGCCATGCTGGTGCGTTAAAGTGCCAGTTTATTCCAAGTTCACTGATGCTGCTGATAAAATCCGTGTTAATAAGCTGTGCTGATTGCTCGTATTCCTTTTTCAATAGTTTGGAAGCTCCAATAAAGTTTGTTCCATTGTCGCTATACATTTCTTTCGGTGTGCCCCTCCTGGCGCACATCCTCCTGAAAGCTGCTAGAAATGCTGGTGTGCTGAGGTCCGACACTAGCTCTAAGTGTACGGCCTTTGTACTCAGACACACAAATATGGCAATGTAACCTTTTGAGGTTTTTATGCCACGTCCCTTGTTCGCTTTTACCTCCACGTGACCTGTAAAATCGACTCCACAGTGTGTGAACGGCCGCGAAGGTGTGACCCTTGGTTTGGGCAGGTCCGCCATAACTTGACCAAGGTTTTGCTGGCTGAAGCGCCGACACGTAACACAACGCCTCAGTTGTTTTTTAACGGTATTCATTCCGCTTAATATCCAATATTTATCTCTCAAATAAGACAATGTTAATTTTGCTCCTCCATGTAAACAATTTTGGTGTGCTTGTTCTATCAATAGTTGAGTGAGGCGACTGTGTTTCGATAAAATGCAAGGATGTTTAGTTGTGCTATTGATGCTGGAGTGTTTGAGTCGTCCTCCTACTCTAAGTAATCCTCTCTCATCCACGAAAGGGTGTAAGTTTGCCAATTTGTTGTTTGATTTGACGTGACCTATTTTTTGAAGATCGTGAAATTCCTCTGCATATTCAATTGATTGATCGTATTTTATTATTAATTCGTATGCATCGCTTATTTCTGTCGAAGTCAATGACTTGCAATGCGACACGTTTACATTTTGCTGAGTTTGTGGATTACGACACCGTGCAATAAATCGCGTGATCCATGCTACGATTTTTGCTACTCGAGATATTGAGCTGTGTGCACACAAGAGCTGTTTTATTATCGGTTCGTCTCCTAATTGAGTTGTTGCTACAATTTTTGTTTTCCTGACTTCAATATCGGGTTCCGGATATTGAATGGGTTCGATGTCCTTAGGGTTGTTTAGCATCCATTGTGGCCCTCTCCACCACATGGGATCGGATGCTAATTGTTTGCTAGTCAAACCTCGGGTGGCACAGTCAGCTGCATTTTCTTCTGACTTTACGTGATGCCACTGGGATGCTGGAATGACGCTAATGATCTGTTGAATACGATTTGCTATAAATGTGCTCCATCTGTTTATGTTTCCCTGAAGCCAACCCAACACAACCATAGAATCTGTCCATGCGTATAGAGTTGCGTTTTCACGTGGAATGGCTTGTAAAATTTTGCTGACTAATTGGGATGCTAATAGCGCTCCGCACAGCTCTAAGCGCGGTAGCGATATTTTCTTTTTCAGTGGTGCTAGTTTTGTTTTGGCGGCCACGATGTTCGATGTGCGCACGCCTTTAGGATCCACTGTTACTATGTAAACAACACAGGCGTAAGCCTTTTCTGATGCGTCACAGAAACAGTGAATTTCGTAATTTTGAAGTATATTTCCAATGTATCGAGGTATAATAAATTGATCAATATTTTCATAATCTGTTTTTAATGCTATCCATTCCTTTTGAATATCTAAAGATAATTCGGTATCCCATGATGTTTCTATTTCCCATGCTCGTTGAAACAATAGTTTAGCTCTAATGCTAATAGGTGAGAGCCAACCTAACGGATCAAAAAGCTTCGATATTTCAGATAATAATTGTCTCTTTGTATGCTTTTCCTGTTTACTTTGTTCAATGTTGTTATTGTGAAAAGTAAAAGTATCAGGCTGCGAATTCCATCTTAATCCGAGTGTTTTCCTGGTTTCCGTGCACTTGAAATCGAATGGAGCATTTAACTGATCTGCTGTTAAATCCTCTACAAGCTCTGGGGTGTTGCTGGACCACTTCCTGAGGTTCATTCCAGCACTTTTTAGAATTTCTATTAACTGATGACGTAATTCCTTTGCTTGATCAATAGTGTAATGACCGCTAAGAAGGTCGTCCATGTAGAATGAATGTTCAACTGCTGGTGCTTCTAAAGGGTAGTTAGAAGCTTCATCTCGTGCTAACTGTTGAAGTGTCCTCATTGCGAGGTAAGGCGCGGCCTTTGTGCCGTAAGTAACGGTTGTAAGTTCATATTCCTGCATGGGCTCCTGTGGTGAATCCTTCCAGATGATTCTTTGTAGATGTTGATCCTCCTCCCTGATTAATATTTGACGGTACATTTTTTCAATGTCCGCTGTTAGTACATAGGGGTACTGTCTCCATTGTAGAATAAGTCCTAATAAGTCCTTTTGCAAGTTAGGTCCACATTCCATGACGTCATTGAGGCTGTATCCTGAGTCCGATTTAGACGATGCGTTGAACACGACACGTAGTTTGGTTGTTGTAGACTCCAGGCGCAGGACACCATGGTGTGGTAAGTAATACGGTAAGAGCTGTTGTTTGTTTGCTAAGCGCATGTGTCCTAGTTTCCTATATTCGTTCATGAATGCTTTGTAATCATTAGCTAGTGGTTGATTACGAGCCAATCTGTTTTCCAGCTGTCTAAATTGTCCTATTGCTTTAAATTTAGAATTACCAAGCTTTTCCTGGTAGCCTGGCTTCATTGGTAATGCGACCTGATAGCGACCATTCTCCAGACGCTTAGTAGTTGCTTGATAATAATCCTCGCAGTATTTCTCTTCAGGTGATAAGAATGATGATGATGATGATTCCGTTACATCCTCGAGTTCCCAGTATTTTGCTATCTCTTCCAGATTGTTAATAACGACGTGACAATTGAAAGTTTTTGTTTGAACGCTCCCCGAAAGTATCCAGCCCAGTTTAGTCTTTTGTGCTATGGGAGCACGGGCGGGACCTTTGATGAGACCGTTCATGATGATATCCGAGTATACGCTTGCATCTAAAAGTAAATCAGTTGGCTTTGAGATGTTATATTCGGGATCCGCTAAATTGATGTTTTGAAGATGAGTCCATGATTGTTTGTTAAACGTTCTTGTTGGTAAGTTGTTTATTAACTTTGTGACTACTAAAGCTTTCGTCACAAAAGCGAAATCGTCGTGGATGGATTGACACTGCAAAGTTACAGCGCCTTTGCTTTGCTTTGTTCCATTTCCTACTCCTAGGACAGAGGCGTGGTAGCTCTGACGTTTTAATCCAAGTAATTGTGCTGCTCTCTCCGTGATTAATGAGATCTGCGAGCCCTGGTCTAGCAAGGCGCGTAGAGTAACATAGGTTCCATTGGCTGCTTTAATCCTTATTAGCAATGTAGTGAGCAAGATCTCCTCATCTTCACTCGCCACGTGNGCCACGTTATTGACATTGTGCTGTTTGCTTGATGTTGACTTGTTTGACGTCATCGGAACGGCCGATTGTGAGGTGCTCGGGGCCGATGACCTCCGTTGCACGAACGATTCATGAAGTATCGTATGATGCGTGCCATTGCATTCTTTGCAACGTTTGCTGGAATGACATTTACTGTTGCGATGCAAATGTAAGCAATTAGTGCAGACGTTTAATTTTGTAACTGACCTCAATTTCTGTTCAGAGTCCATGCTGATGAAATTTTTACATTGATATAATACATGTTCCTGATTACAAAATGGGCATCTTGTATTTGTAGGTACAGAGACTGTGTATGCTGGATAAGATCTCTGATAGTTTGGCTTGCTAAATGATTTTTCCGGATGGTGACGATTGACGTTGTTGGTGGGTTGCCTGTTTGTAGATAGGGTTGTTTTCTCTCGTTTATGATAGACGGTCTCAAGAGCTGTGAATTTGCTCTCGAGGAAGGACATTAGCTCATCGAGTGATGGAAGCTCGCGAGGTGCTTTACGCGCTTCCTTGTAGTCGCTGTAAGTTTCTATATCCAGTTTTTTAGAGATGAGATGAACTAACAACGGGTCCCATGTTGTAGTATCGATCCCTAAATTATGTATTGCGTGTATACATTCTGTAGATGTGTCATACAATCTCCTGAGTTCAAATGCTGTTTGTTTTTGTATTGTTGGTTGGTTCAAAAATATGTCAATTTGTTTAGAGAATAACACTTGTGGGTTATTATAGCGATGAATAAGTAGTTCCCATGCTATGTCGTAATTTTCCGCCGTAATATGAAGATGCTGGATTAGTCGTTCTGCGTCTCCCTTGACTTTCCCTTTGAGATGCTGCATTTTTTGTGTTTTAGTAAGTAAGTTGCTGTTATGGATCGCTTCACAGAATAAATCATGGAAGGTAGGCCATTGTGTGTACTTCCCAGTAAAAATTGGTATTTCCAATTGTGGTGTACTTTGCTGTAAATGTGCTGTAGATGCTAGTTTCCTGTTCAATGCTCGCTTGATGTTTTTGTAGGATGATTCCACACTTGATAGCTGTTCCTCGTAACTTCTGTCCTCTCCTTGCAGAAAGTTGTCAATTTTTAGATGAAGATTATCGATAACATTCCATTTTGATTGTACGTTGCGAAGTTCATCCTCCAACTCCCACTTTTCCGAAATTCTGTCAAGGTTGATTCCTGTTATAAGCCTATTAAAGGCCCTGAAGTTGGTTTTCTGCTGTGACATTAACTCCTCTATTTTCTCCGTCCATTGTGTTGCTGTCTCGTTTGTGTTCCTGGATTCTCGGGGTTGTGTCTCCATTTCTAGTAGCTTGGATCTCTGTGCTAATAGTAGGTTGCGAGTTGATTTATAGATATCGGTTGCTTTTGAGTATATGTCATCCGTGAAGTATACTACGTCGGATTTACCGGGATAGTCCTGAAGTAATTTGTGATTCCTTTCAAAGTCCGCCCAGTGGTTTTCCAACGCGTCCAGTCTCATTTTGACATAGTCCAATGTCTTCCTTGATTCCGAGTCCTTGTGAAAGTTGATTTGTATTTTTTGTATTTTCTTGATGTTTTCCTCCTGGTAGTTTAGTAGGGTTTCCATTTTTATAGGAATAAAAGTGTAATAAGAGCAAATAAAAAAGAACGATCTTACTTTGAGGATGCTGCTGTGATTTCAAGTCTCCTGACTTGCACTGCGATGCCTTGCTGCGTGCTGTCGCGGTGTAGGCGAGCCTCCTGGCCCACGCCTGAACGCTGATGCTGTGAGTATCAGCCTCCTGGCCGATACCGAAGAGATGATGCTGTGAGTACAAGCCTCCTGGCCGGTACTTTAGAGATGCTGTGAGTAAAAGCCTCCTGGCCGGTACTTTGATGCTGATGCTGTGAGTACAAGCCTCCTGGCCGGTACTTTGATGCTGATGCTGCGAGTACAAGCCTCCTGGCTGGTACTTTGACGCTGATGCTGTGAGTACAAGCCTCCTGGCCGGTACTTTGATGCTGATGCTGTGAGTACAAGCCTCCTGGCCGGTACTTTAATGCTGTTGCTGTGAGTACAAGCCTCCTGGCTTGCGTTGATGATAGCACTTCAATAACTTAAAGAGCACTAGTTCACTGGTTACACGTTCCGTGACGTGGTGTTAACGTGTCAGTTGACAACGCGAACTATACTGCACTGTACCGGAAACGCGAGANAATAACAAAAGGATTGGATACTATCTGCTTTACAGAAGTGCCACCAGCAAAAAATAATCAAATCATTTAAATTACGTTTTTATGTGATTACTTCTTTTGTTTTTTTAGGAATGCCGCCAAAAACCAATGCCGAAAGGCAAACAGCTTACAGAGAACGACTCTAAATGGATAAACATGATGAAACAAAAATAATTTTATTAAAATAGTATGAATGATTACTCCCTTATTTTATTTCTAACCCCTTAATATTACCCCGTATTTAGGTGTATACTTACAAATATTTCGAATTGAATAAATGAAGAGCATTCACAATATTTCGCCAATGTATACCAAGCCTTATGGCCTTACTATTTCGTTACTACCGTTTCGTTACGTACATTTTTTTTGAGAAATACTCATTTAGTTTATTACCCAACTGTGTCAGGAGGAGGGTTGTGTTTTTTTATATTATTCTTAGTTAATAGCTGCTTTATCGGGGTTTTCAGGTATATCTCACAAATTGGTGCAGATGTTATGACCATGTAAAGAAAATTGCAAAAGATTTCATAAAGCAAGATTGAATAATGGAGAAGTTTCCAATTTTTTTCTTTGAAATAAACTTGAAATAAATATAAGTAGAACTAATAATAATTGTGAAATAATCATGAAAATATCTCTACAAATAAATACGTTACAGGGCCCTAAAGTTGCGCATAACTATTCACGCCATTTTGATCGGTGTATTCACACAGTCATTCGGAGTACAAACAGTAAATCACCATGATCCAGCCAGTTCATTTTTTTTAAATCTAGCAGTTTTTAATTTTTCAGCTAGGGTCACTCAAGATTCTTTCTTATAGATGACCCACGCTGAACTGTTGTGGGGCGTAACTCCTACATTAAAGAATGCTAGGGTAAGGATGCTATGCTATGAGGATGTGAGTGATGCTGAAGGGTCGGGAGAGAGGTGGAATGAAAACGACCAGTTTGAGTGACTGTTAAAAATACACTGCTTTATTGCTATAACGTATTCAATGCGTTTGACGCTAATTTGGGTCAACCGCGCAAACGCTTACTTAGCAATAACTTATTAGCTATATGAAAAGTGAATTCGCTTGTACGATAGCTCGTACACATTGGATTTCAGACCTTGAATGATCTTAAGTACTGCATTCGGTTCGACAGTATGCAAGCAGAAGGAGGACGAATTTTTATGCCTATGGTATTCAAAGAAAGTAAGCTCTGATATGGATACTCTATCTACCCCTGGCACATCGAGGAAAAATTCATTAATATGGTCCGCATCAAACGTAGATGGTAAGTCTATTGTGCCTTCCTTACTGTTTATAGCTATGGTGTTGTTCACATTTTTCCATAGTGTCTTGGAGTCTTTCATGCACCCATTGAAATGCTTGTTAAAGTAAGCAGATTTCTCCCTCTCGATTGCCTCCAGAACCAGATGTTTCATCTCCTTATAACTGTCCCTCAACTTTGCCGTTCTGTGCTTTTTATATTGACAGTGATAACTGTTTCTTATACTGATCATCTTCTTTATTGTGTCAGTGATCCATGGATGAGGGGGATTTTTAAACTTTTTAGTTTTGATTGGGGCATGCAAGTCAAACAGACTCACCACACAACAAGTAAACGCCTCAACCATTGCGTCAATATCATTGATCTGTTTAATATTGTTCCAGCCAATCGCCTGAAGGTCGGCACTCAACAAGTCCGGGAGTATACTTTTAAGAGGCCTGTATGACACCCAGCGAGGTTTAGGCCTCTCCTTCTTAATTTTGGACTCCATCAGAAGCATTGCATGTCCTCCCAAATCAGGTGAGTGCCTCACTAACACCTTATTTGCTTTTAAATCTGTGCAAATGACATCAATCAGGGTGGCGCTGTGTTCCGTGAAATGGGTTGGCTCGGTGATAAGTTGGGTCAGGTTTAAAGACTGTGTGAAATTTGTGAAACACAATATTTCACACAGTGTGTGTCATGAAGGTTAATATTGAAATCACCCACAAGTATGATGCCATCGGCCCTTACAAAGGAAGTCAGAGCTTCTGTGATACTGTCAAAGAAAATATCGACATCCTGCCATGCTGGTCGATATGCGGTGCCAATGACTATGTGTTGGTTGTTCAGTTTGACAGTCATCCACATCTGCTCGACTGAAGAGTTGATATTGGGATACTGACACAGTTTTACATTTAATCCCTTGCGTATGTAGAAACCAACCCCTCCACCACGTCCACCCCTGACATGTGTGGGCCTCGGTGTGTGTCTGAGTCGATATCCT
Source organism: Ostrinia furnacalis (assembly GCF_004193835.3). Lineage (NCBI taxonomy): Eukaryota > Metazoa > Arthropoda > Insecta > Lepidoptera > Crambidae > Ostrinia > Ostrinia furnacalis. The sequence continues at coordinate 16,534 of NW_021131279.1, read as the reverse complement.
GGTAACTTAGGAGCCCTGTCACTTTCCCCCTCTCGTAGCCATGTTTCATTTATGGCCAGTATATCAGGAGCTAATTCTCCCACAGCAACTATAAATTCCTCATGTCTTGTGCATAGTGAACCTGCGTTGAAGAATCCTACCGATAAATTAACTAACCCAAGGCCTGTGATGTATAGTAAAAGAAAGCAAGCAGGTGTGGTTGTTTGAAAGTATAATTGATCTGGTCCACTATGACAGCTTCAGTCATCTCAATCAAAGACACAAATACAAAGAATGATCTTAAGTGCAAGAATTTTATATTTAAAACCGTTTTACATTTTAATGAGTATGTAGAAAATATTAGTACAGCACAATATAACAGAAAATTAAAAACTAATGTGACATTACAGGATGACAGTCAACTTGGCGGGAGGCCGAAGACTCTCTCGAGGTCCCCCATCGATCGGAGCTGATATGCCTGCGCACCATCACCTCTTCGGGCAAATATTCTGCCATTCTTCGTCCACGAGTACCGCCACTGAAGCCTGCGGCACTCCTCGCGCACGCGGTGGTAGAGCTGGCGGTTGGGACGAGTCAGCCTCTCGTTGATGAAGACGCGCGCGCCGCCCTCGCCGGCCAGGCCTCGGCGCACGCGCGCGGCCTGCAGCAGCTCGTCGCGCAGGCGGCGCCGCGCCAGCCGCACCACCACGCGCCGCTCGTCCAGCGCCACGCCCAGCCGGCTGGCCAGCACCGCGACGCTGTGCACGACGCTCTCCCCCTTCACCTCCGGGAGATGGCCGATCTCCAGGTCCGCGAGCAGGGCCTCCTGGTCCCGCTCGTTGAGCTCGAGCCTGAGCTCGGCCACGGCGCGCTCCAGCTCGCCTNTCCCAATCCCATAAAATTCAACACTTAGAAAGTGACAAAAAAATTTAAAATAGGTAGTTGAAACAAACCACAGCTAATTTTCATAGTGGACTGTACTATACGATAATCATGTCAGTCAATTTGACAAGCTTTGTCGGAAACATTATTCAATGAAAATATTGTCCGAACCCTCAGTATTTCTCTTCGACAAATACTTTAACACATTGTGAACCACTTTTCTTTCACGACTATAAAAATATTTTAGCAATTTAGTTCATAAAACCAATTGCGCACATTTAAAATAAACTTTGTTTACACTTTGACAGCAATAGACTGACATGCAAGGTGACATGTCAATGAAGTTTTCAGTTACTGTTGCCATTAAAAGAAATTAGTACCATTAGTTTTCCGCAACATGGCGAGGGTTTTTATGTTCCTGGTCAGGCTATACAACATTTTTCCTACAATCTATTTTAGTTATTTCTGTATATTGTAAGCGTTCATTTAAGTATGAAGTTAATAATTCCAATATGGGTCCTCTGATTCCATAACTATACAACTTGCTTAGCAGTTTTTCATGGCATACAAAATCGAACGCTTTAGACATGTCCATAAATAGCGCTGTCACAGGAATACTGTCATTAAGGCATTCCGAAATGTTGCGCATAAGATGATATATAGCTAAGTTGGTAGATTTGTCTTTCCTAAACCCAAATTGCTTTTCGCTGAGAATGTTATATTTCTCGAAAAAACTTATTAAGCTCTCATATATTACTGTTTCGAAAATTTTAGCAAATATTGATATTAATGCAATAGGACGGTAGTTTTCGTATTCATCTCTATTACCTTTTTTAAATAACGGTTTAACTACTGATATTTTCAATTTACTAGGAAATATTCCTTTGCTTATAGATAAGTTGATTATGTGACACAATGGACCAGAGATTTCATCTTTACAGAATTTAATAACTTTAGTATTTAAGTCATCATAACCCACGCTATTTTTATTTTTTAGATTTTTGATAATTCTTATAACATTCTCAGGATTTATTGGGTTGAGATATATAGAATTCTTGTTAGTTTTTATTTTAAGGTCATATGAAATATTTGTTTTAGAGCTGTTATTTTTTTGTTTCTTTTTATGAATTTCTACCATATTTACAAAATTTCTGTTAAAAATTTGCGCGATTTCTTTTGGTTTACTAATTATTTCGTTATTATATTTTAATTGAGTTATATTTTCTCTGGGTTGCTTAAACTTGTTTGAGTTAATTATATTCCATGTAGCTTTTGTACTATTAACAGCGTTATATATGTATTTATAATTTTGTAAGCGTTGAGATTTAATTATAATTTTTTTAAGTAAGTTTGTGTAGATTTTAAATTTATTTTTATCAATTACAGTGACTTTATTTAAGTATAGCCTTCTCTTTGTATGGCACGATTTTTTTATTCCTTTCGTAATCCACGGAGGGCTAATTTTTGAAGAAATTTTAAAAAGATTAAATGGGAAACACAAATCATAAAAAAGTTTGAAAGTATCAAAGAAGAGATTGTAAGATTGATTAGGGTCATTACTTAGATATACTTCACTAAAACTCATTTGTTTTAAGCAGTATTTAAATTTTTCTAGGTTTCTAGACTTAAATCACGTTTCTTTATGAACCAGTGTGGAAATCTTATTATTTTTTTAATTGGATATTTCAGAAGTTGTGCAGAGTGATCAGAAAGACCTAAATGTAATACCTTGCTTCTGCAGTTTCGGCTGTTATGAGCTATATTATCAATACAGGTGCCACTTTCTAATCTAGTAATTTCGTTTATTTCTAATTTAAAATTGTAACTTAAAAACAGGTTAATGAAAACATTGCAAAGTGTATGTTTTTTCAATGTATCTATGTTAAAATCACCACATATAACAGTTTTTTTGCTTCTTAGACTACTGGTTTTATCTAAAAGCTCCTCAATTCTTTCTAGAAAACATGTAACATTGTTGGGATTCGGGGGACGGTATACACATATTACGACAATATTGTAAGGAACAATTTCAATAGCACAACATTCAAAAGTATTTTTCACAGACATCTTTTTGTATTCATTTAATTCCTTGTAATTGAGTCCTTTTCGGATTAGGATGCAGGTTCCACCTCTTTTTTCTGGTCTTGTAAAAGCTGTTGCACAATTGTAATTTTGCAATATGATATTTTTCTCATGATTATTCTGTATAAAGTGTTCACTTAGACATAAAACATCAATAGTATCTCCCTTTTTTGATAAGTCTTCCAGCGCAACTGTAATTTCTTCAGATTTATTAAGTAAACTGCGTATATTTTGATGCATTATATTTAAAAAGTTATTTCCATTAGACTCGAAAAAAACTTTTTGGATTATCTTCATGGATTATGGAGTGGTTTTGATCGTTTTTCGTTTCGGTGCATGCTACGAAATTAGTTTCGGCAGCAATGTTGGTTATCATATTATCATAGATATCTTGAAATATTACTCTCATTCCATTACTATTCACAGTGCCATAATGGCGATCAAACATGGTATTATCATATTTCAGGTTTAGGTTCGAGTCCAAAAGATACAATATGTATTCGTGTGACAAATTGTCTAAATATAACAAATGGTTGAAATATTCTATCCTTTGGTTAAATAAAGTAGCATAATCTCTGCACTTAAAGGTAGGCAAACATACAATTATGTTTGTATTCATGCATCTCTGAAGTGTTTCTATCAGAAACAAGACAATATCCATGTAATTTTTGGCAGTATTAAAGTCTTCTTGGCCTAATAGAATTACACAATAGTCATTTCTCGTGTAGTTTGTGAGCTTTGACTCGATTCCTTTTAAAAGATGACGTATTCCGACGTTTGGTATGAGATTTTTTTTTATTTTTTTTATTCTATAATTTAAGGAGGGTTTCTTCTGAAAGAAGATGGCACCCTCATAGAACTCACACATGATCAACACTATAATCTAACTTACATTATGACGTCGTCTTATCGCTATTTTTACAAGAGAGTACAGTTTTAATGCATTATCGGAAAGCGGGTTAGCTAGAATACTATTACAAATACCAATCTCATTTATATAGTTAATTTCATGAAAGAATTGTACTCTCTCAGGCTCGTTCCTGACACACTCCATCATGATGTGATGCGCGTCTTCTATGACGTTACATTCGTCACACATAGGCGATGGTGTTTTTTTCATAAGAAAACCAAAACTGTTTAAGGGTATATGTCCGGAACGAAGTCTAAGAGCCAAGACAATATCATCCCTGCCCATACCCGTGCCAACAAACCAAGGACATCTGAATAAGAATAAGAATAAGAATNGGATTATGGAGTGGTCTTGCGCGTTTTTCGTTTCGGTGCATGCTACGAAATTAGTTTCGGCAGCAATGTTGGTTATCATATCATAGATATCTTGAAATATTACTCTCATTCCATTACTATTCACAGTGCCATAATGGCGATCAAACATGGTATTATCATATTTCAGGTTTAGGTTCGAGTCCAAAAGATACATGTATTCGTGTGACAAATTGTCTAAATATAACAAATGGTTGAAATATTCTATCCTTTGGTTGAATAAAGTAGCATAATCTCTGCATTTAAAGGTAGGCAGACATACAATTATGTTTGTATTCGTGCATCTCTGAAGTGTTTCTCTCAGAAACAAGACAATATCCATGTAATTTTTGGCAGTAGTAAAGTCTTCTTGGCCTAATAGAATTACACAATAGTCATTTCTCGTGTAGTTTGTGAGCTTTGACTCGATTCCTTTTAAAAGATGACGTATTCCGACGTTTGGTATGAGATAATGGCATAGATTATAATGATTGCTCAAAGCTTCTTCAGTAAAATTCAATATGTTCAGTTTTTTATTCGTGCTAAGTAAACACATTTTATTTTTTTCATATTGATTGGTAGATGGAAAGCAGTGATCGAATGAGTTATTCATATCAAACTCTGTAATACTATCATTTTGTTGGATCTCTTTTACTAAAGTATCTAGATCGTGCTTTGTTCTATTTAGCTGTTCTATGAGATTGCCAATCTTATTTTTGATAGCTTTAAGCGACTTTTTATTGTTAGGCTTTGTTATTTTCTGGGAGATTTGGCAATTTTTACAAGTAGGTGATGAATCGTTTATTGGTAATGGTTCTGTTAGCTGAGCTTCACATCTCATTATTTGGTTTTTCAATGTAAAATTTATTGCCAGTTGTTTTTCCAACTCCTCATCAGAAATTCGTAATTTATCCTCCAATTCCAATATCCTGTCTTTCATCTTGTCCAGAACGGAATTTGGGGTAAGATCAACTTCTATCTCGTTGAATGACTGGTGAGATATCATCATTATCTGTCATTAAGCAATCAAAAGAATTATGGATTGGCAAATTGGCACGGTGTTTTTTCCTAGTTGTGATCTGTGGGGTTCTGAAACTGGTATCACAGTCAGCCGATGAATAAGAGCATTCTGCATTAGCAGGCATAGCTTTGCAGTTTAGACATTTCCAATTAGATTTGCGTGTCGGCGTCATCAAGTAATAAAGCTTCTCTGACATATTAACACAGTCTAAGTGGTATTTTAACCCACATAATGAACAATTTAAGTTTTGGCGGTCAACAATTTTTTTGTTGCATTTTCCACAATAGGTTGCCATTTTTAACAAATTTACGAAAATAGAAAAGAGAAAAAAAAAAAGCAAAAATATCTTGATAAGTGAGGTTTGAAGTCCGGTACGTAGTTCACCCTACTCGCCACTCGGCTATCGGGCACTTGGTCTTAGTAGCGAAATTTGTTCATCGGTTCTCAGTTCAATATAATGCGATAAAAAGTTCGTTATTTTTCACAAGTTGAAAGTTTATAACCTCAAACACAAATTACACAAAAGGGCCACAATTATTGTTTTGATCACTTTTAGAGTTAGTTACACTAAAATATTGTTTTGTAAGTGCACTTAATTTCAGTTCGAAAGATTTATTAATGTTTAATTAAAACTTTTAGTCACTTCAATTTTCACTATTGGATTTAATGATTAATGGTATTATCACTTGATGTTACGAATTGCAAACACTGTCACTCACTAATTGAACTTAGTTTCTTACTTTGGTTCTAATTCCAGAGGTATATTGTTAATGTGAACATTTTTAAACATTTTTATTTACGGAGCTAATGTTTACTTGGCAGTGGCGCCATCTCTTTCATTTGTAAATTACTAACGGTGTGAATATCAACGAATATATTATTTTTGTGTGCATTAACAGCATCATGTGAAATTGATTTTCTACATGCACATTTTTTTTAATATGTAAAAACAAACTAGAAAAAAATATTATAATGATCATTATGATTGTGTATAAGCTAAATCTTTTGTTGGACCGTACTTATTGAAAGTTGGCGTTTGACATTTGACGTATACGTTTTTCGACATTTGGCGAGTGTCGTACAATGTCGATGTCGTCGACCGAAGTTATTAATTTATTTTAAAGTATAAGCCCAGAACACATTTGTAAATATTTAAAGAAACTAAAAGCCTCTGTAGAAAATACTTTAAGTTGTGCGTAAGTTCCATACCGATTGTAATGTATTTTTTACGAGATGTTTGACAAGCTATTAGCTTCTTAGTGCTATTTTAAACGTTCTATAATATCCACAAGATCCGGAAACCTACTTAAAAGTGTCTTGTTGGAGTGTGCTTGGAATAATATATCGTCGTGTTTGTCGAGTGCCAACTGTTGTTGTTAGTTCAGTTTACTTAGCGTGGACTTACTTCAAACTTGTTGTCTACCTACATCTGTAGATGCTAACCATTCACCTATTTGCAGGTGATCGGGGTGGTTGTAATTTGTTTCTTAGGTTGTCATGTGGCAGTGAAGCCTGACGGAGGCTGTTAAAATGTTCAGAAGTAAGATAAGGATACACACATGCCGCATAATCTTACTCACGTCACTGGTGTGGCTGTTGGTGGATGTCGCGCTCTTGGCGATGTACTCCGACTGCTTCGGCGACGGGTGCAACAAAAAATCCAGCGAAATCATCGTCAAGGTACCCAGAAATCATTAATATATCAGAATTACTAAATTCTTAATGTGATGAAAATGTTTATCATACAAAATCTTAGAACTTACCACTATCTCTATTCCTACAGTTCTATAATCATAAAGCTAAAAAAAAACAATAAACTCAATATTATAATCTGTAACTTTGTCCTACTATCCTAAGTATATTTTTGATTCTGTTTTGGTTTAATTTGTGTATGCTTCTTACCTAATTGGTAAGGCAGGTGTTTGTATTGCTGATTTATAACAGGAAGTAGAAACCAAACATTGGATCCTAATATCATTTAATTTTGGAGTGTTTTTTCCTGAAAACTTACAAAATTATGTAGTTAATTACTTAGAAACTTTTTCTAATAGTACCCAAGTTTTTTGTGGGCCCAACATTATATTACATTATGAAGAATAGGTATTTTTAATAAGTATTTTATCCATGCAGCACAATACATATTTAGTAGAAAACAGAGTAATCAAGTAAAATAAATAATAACAGAGAAATGTACAATATATTAATATTTGCTAATGACCAAGCTAGATAATTTTAGTAATTTCTGATCGAGGTTGATATTCCTATGAAACATTTATAATAATGTATTTTATCATTATTCGATTAATGTGTCTGTGATAAAGCCACATTATTATCTGCAAATGATGTTAAACACATTTTAATTATCAAATAACATCTACTTAGTCATAGAGTCCTCTTTGAAATCTATTTAGTGTTACCAAAGCATGAAAAGTGAAAGTTTGGTATTTCTAACAAGTTTGTTTTCAAATTGACAGCTTTGCTTAGTCATATTGTATGCAAAAAATGCTAAGGAATTAAATTACTTTTGTAAGAGTTGAATAACCCAATCATTATGCACATTGTTTTGAAACCAAATTAGATATTCTAGCATGTGTCTGTATGACAAAATGAATAATAATAGATATTGGTCACTAATTTCCCTATCAATAATATTATTATAATAAAAAATACTTTCTTAATAAATCAATTATATTCACAATGGCATACATTATTAACTTTGGTAACTCTAATTAATTAACAGTAAATTATTTAAATTTTATGTAACTACATGTAATGCTAAATTCTTAAGTTGTTTACTGCAAAGAGTTCATACACTTGAAACATTAATAAATTTACTATGAAGTAAACACCTGTATATGTTGCAGTCAAAATTAATAAAAAACACTTTTGACTGGAAAAATCAGTCAAAAGTGATATTGACCAAGGGCTAGTCAAAACCACTTGACTGATTTTTGTAGTCAAAAGTGGTTTTGACCGATTATGAGTTTTGACTGTAACATATACATAGATTAATAATCTAAATCTTCACTTAAAAAGCTATAAATTCATAAATAAGATTCATAAGTAATGTTAGTTATTGTGAGTGGACTTTCAAAAAGCGCTTTTAAATCAAGTTAATTCTCTTATCAGACACATGAAGAGTACAGAGGTAAAAAAGCGGCAATAGCAGCTGCACTGCAGCGTGAAATAGATGACGACGACACGAACTTAGAGGAGAACGAACTCGAGCAAGATGTCGGGGAAGACGGGCTGTTGTTGCCACCTTATCCCAAGTCCCGGCTTAATAGGTGGCAGCCTGTGCCGCCGATTCAACCGCAAGGATCGTCCCCTGGAGAGATGGGTATGAGATAATCTTATAACTCTTTTATACAGCACTAATATGACCACAAAGGTGACGCGCAGCGCTTAATCTACGTGACGCTGCAACGTCTAAGGCCGCTTTACAAAACGGCTAAATAGTTAAAAATTTTAATTTGCTAAAGTTGCTTTAAAATCGAGCACACATAATGCCCTTTAAGTGGTCGAAATATTAAAATTAAAGGTTTTACATCTATGCCAAAATTGAAGTATTTTTACTTAGTGTGTTTGTTTCGCACAATGCTTGTTATATTTTACGATACAATAATAAACTATAGATTTTGATAACGGAACAGGGTACTCCCAGAGTAACGAACTTGCGACATTATTTATTTGTGTCAAACTTATGTATTTTTTGAGCGTCATATTCCGCAACTTGTCCCTCCATATCTCGCTTGAATACCTATCTCTCAAACAGTTAAAATGTTCCATACTATTGCACCTTCTTATGGGATTCAAATCAAATCAAAAATCGAATTAGCTATTTAAAACCAGTTACTAGTTTATTAGTTCACCTGCTTTTCGTATTAGCTAAGTGTCATGACTGTGTCTAATGAGAATTCATTGTTGTATTTGTGTAGGTGCCAACAATAACAATGAGTGCAGGCAGTGTAATCGCCTTTGTGTAGTATCGTATGCTAAACTAAACAATTTTACGTTAACGCCATCGTTAAGTACTTAATTACCTTACTAAGGATGGTCTATAAAACTATGTTGGTTCAATGAATTCATAGAAACACAATGCTCTAGTGTCCGACCGAATGTTCGGTTTCGGTTTCGTTTTCGGTTGAGTTTCGGTAAAAACACGAGTTTCGGTTTAGTTTCGTTTCCGGCGGCAAACTTGCCGAAACTACGACCGAAACCGAATGTGCATTCGGGAGTTTCCGCGCTGTTATCGGTCATGTTCGGCACGTTGAATGAGTGAATGAATCCAATCAGAGCCAATGTCGTGATTCGCTCGCTTGTTTGTTTGCTGTTAGTTTTGTTTTGTTGTGGTGGCGAGTTTACGAGAATGAATGAATTTGGTAAGTTTTATCTCGTTTTATGTCGTTATAACATAAGAGCGAGTGTAAACATAAAAAAAATATTCAATATTACTGATAAAAGTATAATCAAGTTTAATATAACCTATAAATTTTTTTGGTTCGCAAATCCTATAAGTAAACAAAAATTAGTTAAGTAGTTAGTAATGACTATAGTGCATTTCATGGTGATAATACACTCAACATCAAATAAACCGCACCTTCCGCGACGCGAACTTTAAAGATTTTCTTCTGACACAATCATGGTACCCCAACAATATTGGTGTTATTTGAAAGCCCAATATCCTTAAAGAAAAATACCTTTCATATCTAAATAAATGATTAACATATACCATAAATGTGACTTGAAAATAGACCTCACTTTGGGCTCACCTCTGGGATCAATAAGACCAATTTTTATGGTTATAAAACCAAATAAAGATCTCACGTGCCCTCTTTAACAGATGGATAGCGATTAATCCCAACTTAACAGTTTAANCCAAATCGTAGTGTTTTTTGCATGTATGGCACGACAAACACCTCCGCCTGTCCTCAATCTTGCGGAAACATCCGCCACAAGTTTTGTTTTTAGGTGACGTGTTTTTATGTGAATGTAAACAAAAACGAATAAACGATTGTAGTGATGTGTGTTTAACTTAGTGTAGCTTCAAAGCCCAGTCTTTGTGTTGTATTTGTGAGCGTTTATTTGAAGTATTAGAGTACCTTAATGCCTTCCACTTAAACTTGAGTTTTCTCACTTGCTAGTTCACAAAAAGCGCCACAAACAGTACCACGATCACCGATAGAGGAAACTTTTTGACTAGTTTATATAGTAAAAATGAGACTTTTAGCACTATTTATATTCGATTATACACACTGAACGTTAAAAAGCGTATTGACGCAACGGCTTCCCCAACTACCCTCTCATGCTCTAATGCATTTTAGAAACTATATTCTTCATATTAAACCAGTAACAAATGTTAAGAAACGGAGAAAAATCTTGTAGGTACTTATACATTTTCACCTGATCTATATTATTAGAAACTATATTCTTCATATTAAACCAGTAACAAATGTTAAGAAACGGAGAAAAATCTTGTAGGTACTTATACATTTTCACCTGAATTATTCGTAATGACTTATTTTATAACCAACTAGCTGACCCGGCGAACTTCGTACCGCCTTAGCGTAGAGATTTTCTTAATATTTTTTTCCGTAAGAACCATCCTTGGACTTCCACAAACATTTTAAAAAAAGAATTATCGAAATCGGTTCAGCCGTTCACACGTGATGCCGTGACAACGCGAAACGGGTTTCATTTTTATATATATAGACTAGCTTTCCGCCCGCGGCTTCGNCTCAGTAATGGAGCGGTTGATTATAGCTGTGATAGCGTCTAGTGAATGAGGCAGAGTGAGCATGAGCATCTCCAATGATAAACCATCATTACCCTGAGCATTGGATTTCGCTGCAGCTGCGCGCTCGCCTCCGGCCCGGGCGCCGCCCCGGCCCCCAGCCGCTGCTCGAGCGCGTCCATCCGCGCCGCCCCGGCCCCCAGCCGCTGCTCGAGCGCGTCCATCCGCGCCGCGCCGGCCGAGGCGCCGCTCTGCACGGCGAGGTTGATCACGTGCAGGCGCTGCTCGACGGCTCCGACCTTCTCCTCGCAGCGGATCACCCGGCCCGTCAGCTCCCGTATCTCGCCGTACACGTCGTCGATCCGGGTGTGCATGGCCCGTACCTCCTCCCTGAATTGCCTCATCTCAAGGACGAAGGCGTGGAAGTCGGGCATCTCTACAGTCGCGTTGTGCGCGGTGTCGTCTAACGCCGGCCCCTCAAGCATGGAGACGTCCAGGCCGACGGGGCTCATGGAGGAGGCGCCCCGCCGCAGCGTGACGCCGTCGTCGACAGCGGCCCGGACCGGCGTGTCCGTATTGTCGCGCTTGGGCTGCGCGCTGACGCAGGCGACGCACCGCCACCGGTCCCTATGCTCCCCGACCAGCGTGCCATGGAAGCGCTGCTCAGTAACGCCGGCGCACACCAAATCGTAGTGTTTTTTGCATGTATGGCACGACAAACACCTCCGCCTGTCCTCAATCTTGCGGAAACATCCGCCACAAGTTTTGTTTTTAGGTGACNTTATAAGTTCAATTTTAATGCAATTTAAAGAGAAAACAATAAAGACTGACTGACTATAATAACGTTTTCTTTATTTTTCCCTCAAAATATGAGCCTTGAAAGGAAGTTTCGGTTTCGGTTTCGGTTTCGGCCGAAATAGACACCGTTGCCGAAATTCGTTTTCGGTTTCGGTTTCGGTCGTAAAACTAGTTTCGGTCGGACACTACAATGCTCATTCATCATTTTAATAGTAAAAGAATTTACATAGCTGCAGCTATGAATGTAGGACACTTTCATTTGCATTTATTTACTTGAGTTCTGCCATTTGCACAATTATACTTTCTTTTTAAATAAGCTTTAGAATTTGTAATGAAACTTAATTCTATTCTTGCACAGCATTATAATTTGTTTATTGTTTTAATTCTAGATTTTAACAGTGCTCTTGTATTCCAGGCAAAGCTGTAAACATTCCAATAGAGCAAGAAAAACTTATGTTAGACAAGTTCCAAGAAAACCAGTTCAATTTGTTGGCGAGTGACATGATCTCGCTCAACCGATCCCTGACTGATGTAAGATTTGAAAAGTAAGTGAAAAATTATGATTTTATTCAATCTAATTTATTTATTTAATCCAAAGTAGCTTTAGACCTTACTGGACAACAAATCACTACATTATTAATAAACCAGTCTCCAAAATGGGCAACAATCTATATTAATATCAGGTCCAGATAGCCATAAAGCTATTTGTGTGGTATCCTTAATTTCATGCCACTAAGAGTCAAAATTGCCTGCACCAAATGGGGCAACATCTGCCTTATAAATAATCACACTGGTAATGAAGTTGTATGAGATAAATTATGTATACGTGTAGAGTCAGATAGACTATTAAACTGTTCATTTGCTTTGTACGATGGTAATGGTTTTGGTGTGGTTTATGAATTCGGAAACGTTTAATATGTATGCGGATCGATTCCGTCATCCCACGCCTGAGCTATTAAGGCATAAACCGCTGCTCTTTATTAGAATGCCGAGGTCAACTCGTAGAAAATTTCATTAGAAAGGATATTTATCTTGTTTCAGCCCAGTTTTTAGATTATAAAAGCGTGCATCTTTTGTTTGCGGCCGGTAACTTTGTGATTCGATATTTTTACAAACACCAAACTTTATGCTGAGTTGCAGTACGAATATTGGGTTTAATTTATATTGAAAGAAAATTCTAAGCTCAATCACTAACATTATCCAGATACTAAAACTGACTACGAGTATATTACAGATAAAGATTAGAGACACACATATTAGTAACTAAACATATACAATGCAAGTATATAAGTATTTTTATTCATAATACATGAATAGATTTACTATTTACATTTATCTTAATTTGTCTACAACTAAAACATCTCGTACATTACGCATTATTATAGTTATTTCCAATAAAGTTAGCATTAATATCGGGTGCGCCAAAGTTCACCTAAATTTTCAACTCCGAAAATTGGAAGTCCGAAAATGTTCTTCCTAAAATTTTTCATCCTAACAATCACAATTCCTAACTACTCTATCTCTAATGTTCATAATTCCGAATCATTCAAATTCATAATGTCATTAGCAATAAACATCTATTACACTTTTATTTGTTCTCCTAGATTTTCTAAACATAACCATATTTTACACTATTATTCAAAGTCATATCTTTTTTGTTTAGATTTCTTTCTCTAACAATATATTAAAGTTCAAGTTTGTTGGCATTAGCACGTATACTTAAGTCCCGCTCCATTCATTCAGTCAAGTTCCAGAAACGAATCGGTCCTATTCATAATTATTGGTTTAGGTTAGGTTAGAACTGTGACCACAACGCACCAGCCGAGCGAGCGAAGCCAGAGTCCCGCTCCAGTCATTCAGTCAAGTTCCAGAAACGAATCGGTCCTATTCATAATTATTGGTTTAGGTTAGGTTAGAACTGTGACCACAACGCACGAGCCGAGCGAGCGAAGCCAGAGTCCCGCTCCAGTCATTCAGTCAAGTTCCAGAAACGAATCGGTCCTATTCATAATTATTGGTTTAGGTTAGGTTAGAACTGTGACCACAACGCACGAGCCGAGCGAGCGAAGCCAGAGTCCCGCTCCAGTCATTCAGTCAAGTTCCAGAAACGAATCGGTCCTATTCATAATTATTGGTTTAGGTTAGGTTAGAACTGTGACCACAACGCACGAGCCGAGCGAGCGAAGCCAGAGTCCCGCTCCAGTCATTCAGTCAAGTTCCAGAAACGAATCGGTCCTATTCATAATTATTGGTTTAGGTTAGGTTAGAACTGTGACCACAACGCACGAGCCGAGCGAGCGAAGCCAGAGTCCCGCTCCAGTCATTCAGTCAAGTTCCAGAAACGAATCGGTCCTATTCATTATTATTGGTTTAGGTTAGGTTAGAACTGTGGCCTTACGTTTTATTCGCGAAGAACGTACTTCTGTACGTAGTATTTATTATTATTCTATGGTATGAGTGAAAATATTATGGTAATGTTTAGGGATAAAAGTGTTATGATAAAAAACAGTAGGAGTTTAAATATATTTACATAAATGATATTATTAATTAAAATTTTCGGAAACATGAGTGTTATGAACATCGCCGGTAGCACTACAAATAGTATGAATGAAAACTTTAGGAGGAAAAATTTTAGGAAAAGTGATCATTCGGATTTAAAATCGTTAGGAAGAACAATTTCGGGTAAATAACTTTAGGTGAGCCAATATGGACCCATTAATATCGTACATAAATCATTTAGAAAGTGCCATAAAACCGGTTATGAACGTTAGTTCTGCTGTGGTTAGTTATACAGTACGAACTATTATAGGCTCGCCATTATATGCAGTTTCATGGTCAATTCGAGTGTTTGTAAAACATAACGACTATCCGAGCGATTGCTGCAAGGAACGAGCCAATCGGTGATATTTATTGCCGAAATAAATTGATTCAGTCTTTTATACTCTTTATGAACCTTATTATGAACGACAGTCGTCGTTCGCCGTTCGCACCGAATGCTCGCGTGCGATCGTGTTCGTGTCCTGTTCGCTTGTNACTATCCATACGGAATTTTCGTTCACTGGTAAATCTGCAGTGGACACGTCAACGGGTGTCATCAGAGGGAGGCCGTATGGTGGTGTGGCCTTACTGTGGAGGCGAGCGTCATTCCCGTGTGTATCAGTGATAACGTGCAAAAGTGTTCGGCTTGCAGCCATCAAAACAGTGCATAATAATTGCTCAATGTTAATAATATCAGTGTATATGCCTACTTGTTCCATGGATAATTTAATTGAGTTTACAGAGTGCTGTAGTGAAATTTATGCGATTATTGAAAGCAATAGTGTCGAAAGTGTAATAGTGTTAGGCGACTTTAATGCGCATCCAGGTGAGCTATTTGCTAATGAATTGTTGAACTTCTGTACTGATCACTCATGGTCGTGTATTGACTTGGAACTATTACCATTGGACACATATACATTCGTGAGTGAGGCTCACGGTTCCCGCCGCTGGCTCGACCACTGTGTAGTAACAGAGGCCGCGCGAAGTGTTGTAGTCGATGCCTCGGTTCTATACGACGTTTATTGGTCTGACCATTTGCCGCTTATAATAGAATGTGATTTAAATTTAATAAAACCCGTAATTACTAACCAAAGTACCACAAGTAACAGAGTCATATGGGGTGAAAGGGATAGGGACCAAATAAACAGATACTATGAATATTGTCACTCAAACCTAAAATGCATTGATTTTCCGATTGAGTTTGCGGAGTGTGGTAATAAAATGTGTTCTAGTGTAAGCCATAAATTATTGTTGGACAAAATGTATAAAGACATAGTATGCACATTGACAGAGGCTGCCAAGTTAAGTTATAACAGAAAGAAAAAATATAAACAAGTTGTGGGATGGAACAAATATGTCAGCGGTGCTCACAGGGAGGCGAGGCGTTGTTATGAACTGTGGTTGCTACATGGCAAACCTAATAGCGGGAATATATACAATGATATGTGGGAATCCAGACGTGATTTTAAATCTAAATTAAAACATTGTCAAAATAATAAAATACAGATTCAAATGGATATTATTGCTCAACATCACTTAAATAAGAATTTTTCTAAATTTTGGAAGGGTACGAACAAACTTAGTCCTAAGCTAAACCTCCCTGCGAGCGTGGCTGGCATCAGTGAGCCGCGAGGTATTGCTAATGTGTTCCAACGTCATTTTCAAGTGGCTTCTCCCCTGGAGGCGGCATACCCGATGCTCGATGCTGCAGACAGTGGTCAAGAACAAAAAATACTATTTTCTGCTAAGGATGTGGCATGTGTAATAAGAAAAATGTCAAGAGGTAAATCGCCAGGACACGATGGCCTGAGCATCGAGCATCTTAAATATGCAGGTGTGCATTTACAGAGGGTTTTGTGTATGTTTTTTAACCTATGTATGAAACNCTTTTTTTAACGTGGTTCTTAAGGCAGCATAACCAGTAGAAACTTTTAAGTCCTAAAAGATATACACCTTTTTTTTTTAGCACACACACCACAGCTAGTGTCTCCAACTCATGGAAGTTGTCTTTCATCGACTAAAGTAAGTGACTGCTACAGAACATTGAAGACTTTTCTCTTTATCATCAAGATCTGACCTAAATATGATTTAAGAGTCCTGAATAATATTGATAAGCAGCTATGGATCAAGTTAGTCATCTATGGATTTCTGAACCCTTTTCCCTTTTGTAATGAGATAAGTGGTAATGGTGGTATTTGTACATTATTTTTCATCTTGACATCAAAGACTGCACGTGTACC
>NW_021131278.1:0-2241 GCF_004193835.3 Ostrinia furnacalis | reverse complement strand
TTGCGTCTTATTTAGTTACTATGTTAATAAAATGTGGAAAAAATCGCCAATGACGGCTTGGACAATCTCAATCAGTCGCGCGGTGGCGCTTACGGAGGATGGACGCGTGTTAGTTTTTTGGCCGTGACAGTTCGCGATTTGTCAATATTTTTGACAATGATGACTTTGATGAGTCACAGTATAATAATATCAGTGTTACTGGGGAAAGCTAAAATTATTGATAATTAAGAATTATGAATTTTGTCGACCTATTGAAATTTAAATCGTTGGCATCCTTTTAAACTAAGACTCTACTCATGATACATAGTACATTCCTCAAATATGAGACAAAACCAATGAGTTAAAATTACACTTAACTTACTTACTACATTTAATAGTACCTACATACAATCGTCTTACACTCTTTAGAAGAGCACACTGACACAAATAAATAATAAAAAATTAGGTCAAAATTATAGGGGCAGCTGCACGTCACTGAAAGACGATCTGAGCTGGAGAATATGAATCCTTGCTTACAGATGCAGATGTAAATAGAGTTATAACTGGACAAATTTTACATGAAATGTTTAACAGAAATCAGTCAAAAGACACATACTTGGAATACCAATAAGGTTGCGGAGGGAAAGCTACCTATTATAAACTAGCGGCCGCCCGCGACTTCGTTCGCGTGGACCTCGTTTTACCCCCGTTAGATATGATGTTTTACCTCGTTTTACCCATGTTGATAGATGCGTTTCACGGCTTCCCCCGAATGAATATTTACGAACGTCATACCGTAGTTTGTCCAGTGCTGTAGATTTTAACCAATGGCGATAGATGGCGCTTTTTAGACACGTCTTATTTATTTATTGAAATTTATTTGGGTTATAAACAATAATACTGTAAAGTTTGAACAAAATCCGTTCAGTAGTTTTTGCGTAAAAGAGTAACAAACATGCAGACATCCAAACTTTCGCCTTTATAATATTAGTAGGATATTTCACAATCCAAACTAATGTTTACTATTTAACATTTACTTACAGTAAATATTAGTTTGTGTGAAATATTTGAAATAAAAAAAAGAATAAAACAAAATAGGGTTTCAAATTACCTATCTATATCTATCTATCTATCTATCTTCTATATTATATAAAGCTCGATTACCACTGACTGACTCACTCACTGATCAGGGGTATTTTTAGGGTATTTAGAGGGGAGAGGGGTAAAATTGTTAGTGTTTGTTTTAAACTAGATTTTTTGACATCCAGGTTTTTTAGATTTTTTGAACCAAAAAACAAAATGGCGGCATTTTTTGAGACAACAACTTTTTTGTTTTTCATCCTGAATTTTTTCCTTTTTGGGAGTTTATTAGGGTTGCCAAGGTGTGTTCAAAAATGTGAGAAAAAATTAGAAAAACAAAATGGCCGCGCCGCCATCTTGGATTGAAAATGCGATTTCGGGGTGTTTTTAGGGAGGTGTCACTCCGAGATGCGCCATTGTTTTTGAAAAATTCTTTTGGGTATTTGTGACTTGTATAGTCTGCTTCAAGGCCACATTTATAGATTATCAAAAAACAAGATGGCGGCTGAGCCGTCGGCCATTTTGTTGCGATCAAAAAATTCCCAAACTTTGGTAGCAATTTTCCGGCAGATGGCGACACCGGAGTGGGGTACAATGTTCCGGGCGATTGTTGGTCTGTTATTCGAGTGTTGCCATGAATCGGAAAAAACTACCATTTTGGAAGAAAATTTTCCACCACGGCCCCGGATAGTAGAAAATGGAAATTTCCAGAAATTCCAAAAAGTTGGTATGCAGTCTGGTGACATTTGGGGACCCGAATGACATTTTACTATTTTTATGAAAAAAGTCTGGCAACACTGAAAGTTATGGGGAAAAGTTTTTTTTGCGACATGGGTGACTTTAAAGTTAAGGACAGACGGAAGGAGTCATGGCAGAAAAAAAATAAAAATGACGTTTGGTCGGATATACGACCTAGATTATGGGAAAAATCCGAAATGCCAGAAAATCAAGATGGCGGCGGCGTGGGCGGCCATTTTGTAAAAAGTTGAAAATTTCGAAATTTTGGAATGCATTTTTCGAGTACATGGCAACATTTTGGAAAGTCGACTTGTATGAGGCGGTTGTGTGTCTTGTCAAGAGGTTTCGCTTGGGTGAAGAAATTTCTTCAGTGTTGCCACACTTTAGGAGATTTGGTCCAAAAATGTCGAAAGTAGAAATAACGACTTCCGCTCAGAAATTTGG